>NC_061513.1:13190197-13206460 GCF_022539505.1 Lolium rigidum
AAACATGGTTACCGCTCAACAAGCAACTTATAAGAATTAAGACACATAACTACATATTCATCACCACAATAGTTTTTAAGCTATTTGTCCCATGAGCTATATATTGTAAAGGTAGAGGAACGAAATTTTAAAGGTAGCACTCAAGTAATTTACTTTGGAATGGCAGAAAAATACCACATAGTAGGTAGATATGGTGGACACAAATGGCATGGGTTTTGGCTCAAGGTGTTTGGATGCACGAGAAGCATTTCCTCTCAGTACAAGGTTTGGGCTAGCAAGGTTGTTTGAAGCAAACACAAGTATGAACAGGTACATAAAAACTCACACAACAACATATTGCAAGCATTATAAGGCTCTACACTGTCTTCCTTGTTGTTCAAACACTTCACCCGAAAATATCTAGACTTAGAGAGAACAATCATGCAAACCAAATTAAACAAGCTCTACGGTAGTTCTTCATTAATAGATTAAACTACATGATGCAAGAGCTTAAACATGATCTAATGAGAGCTCAAACAATTGCCAAATTTACAAACCATATGCAGCATTTTCCGATTCCAACCAAATAGCAATTTAACGAAACAATTAGACTTCGCCATGAACATTAAAGCACAAATAAGAACACAAGTGTTCCATAAGAAAAAGCGGAGCGTAATATCTCCAATATAAGAATGGCGGGATCCAACTTTATTCAAAACAAAACAAAAATAAAAACAAACCGACGCTCCAAGTAAAGAACATAAGAATGTGATGGAATAAAAATATAGTTTCACTAGAAGTGACCTCGATAATGTTGTCGATGAAGAAGGGGATGCCTTGGGCATCCCCAAGCTTAGATGCTTGAGTCTTCTTAAAATATGTAGGGATGAACCACCGGGCATCCCCAAGCTTAGACCTTTCACTCTTCTTGATCATAGTATATCATCCTCTTCTCTTGACCCTTGAAAACTTCCTTCACACAAACTCCAAGCAAACTCATTAGAGGGTTAGTGCATAACCAAAAATTCACACAGATAATTGCATTAAGTATGGTGCGTAATGTAATCAACACAAATATCCTTAGATAAAGCATCAATGTTTTATCCCTAGTAACAACAGCACATCCACAACCTTAGAACTTTCTCATCACTTGTCCAGATTAAATGGAGGCATGAACCCACTATCGAGCATAATTACTCCCTCTTGGAGTTACAAGTATCAACTTTGCCAGAGCCTCTACTAGCAACGGAGGGCATGCAAGAACATAAACAACACATATATGATAGATTGATAATCAACTTAACATAATATTCTATATTCATCGGATCCCACCAAACACAACATGTAGCATTACAAATAGATGATCTTGATCATGTTAGGCAGCTCACAAGATCTATAACAATGATAGCACAAGCGGAGAAGACAACCATCTAGCTACTTCTATGGACCCATAGTCCAAGGATGAACTACTCACGCATCAATCCGGAGGCGGGCATGATGATGTAGAGCCCCTCCGGTGATGATTCCCTCTCCGGTAGGGTGCTCGGAGGCGATCTCCCGAATCCCCCGAGAGGGGATTCGCGACGGCGGCGTCTCTGGAAGGTTTTCCGTATCGTGGCTCTCGGTACAGGGGGTTTCGCGACGGAGGCTTTAAGTAGGCGGAAGGGTAGGTCAGGGGGCGACGCGAGGGGCCTAGACAACAGGGCCGCGCGGCCAGGGCCTGGGCCGCGCCGCTCTGTTGTCTGGCCACCACGTGGCCCCACTTCGTCTCCCTTTCGGTCTTCTGGAAGCTTCGTGTAAAAATAGGCCCCTGGGCGTTGATTTCGTCCAATTCCGAGAATATTACCTTACTAGAATTTCTGAAACCAAAAACAGCAGAAAACAACAACTGGCACTTTGGCATCTTGTTAATAGGTTAGTGCCAGAAAATGTATAATAATGCTGTAAAGTATGTATAAAACATTCAAGTATTGTAATAAAAGTAGCATGGAACATAAGAAATTATAGATACGTTTGCGACGTATCAATGAGTCCCATATCTTTTGAGGTTGATCAATCATCTTGTTATATTATTGATAAAAGTGGGTTTGAAAGTTTTAATCCTATTATTTCTGAGCTTGATAAAAATTATGTGTTTGTGAATCATGAAAAGCATGCTTTATGTGATAGTTATGTTGTTGAGTTTATCCATGAAGCTACTGAAAATTATTATGAGAGAGGAAAATATGGTTGTAGAAATTTTCATGGTACTAAAGCACCTCTCTATATGCTGAAACTTTTGAAGTTACTCTTGTTTTATCTTCTTATGCTTGTCACTTTGTTCTTCATGAATTTATTTGTGTACAAGATTCCTATGCATAGGAAGTGGGTTAGACTTAAATGTGTTTTGAACTTGCTTTTTGATTCTCTCTTTTGCTTCAACTCTCACCCTTATGTGAGCATCATTAAAATTGCTTGAGCCCATCTTAATGGCTATAAAGAAAGCACTTCTTGGGAGATAACCCATGTGTTTATTTTGCTACTGTTTTGTTGTGTCTTGGAAGTTGTTACTACTGTAGCAACCTCTACTTATCTTTATTTTATTGCAATGTTGTGCCAAGTGAAGTCTCTAATAGAAGGTTGATACTCGATTTGGATTTCTGCGCAGAAACAGATTTCTATCTGTCACGAATCTGGGCATATTTCTGTGTAGGAAACTCAGAAAAATCTTCCAATTTACGTGCGTGATCCTCAGATATGTACGCAACTTTCATTAGTTTTGAGTTTTCTGATTTGAGCAACGGAAGTACCCCGTAAAAATTCGTGTTTACTGGCTATTCTGTTTTGGCAGATTCTGTCTCTGTTTTTTGCATTGTCTCTTGTGGACTTTAAGTGAGGCTTTCTAGACGTGGAGAGCTGTAGCTAATGTTTTATTGGGTTCTTTCAATGTGTCACTACAGGACCAAAGTGGATTAAAGTTTTTTGAGTACTAACCCCTCTAATGAAGTTTATGAGAAGTTTGGTGTGAAGGAAGTTTTCAAGGGTCAAGAGAGGAGGATGATATGTGATAAAGAAGAGTGAAAAGTCTAAGCTTGGGGATGCCCCCGTGGTTCATCCCTGCATATTTCAAGGAGACTCAAGCGTCTAAGCTTGGGGATGCCCAAGGCATCCCCTTCTTCATCAACTTATCAGGTTTCTCTATTGAAACTATATTTTTATTCGGTCACATCATATGTGCTTTACTTGGAGCGTCTGTGTGTTTTTATTTCTGTTTGTGTTTGAATAAATTCGGATCCTAGCAATCCTTGTGTGGGAGAGAGACACGCTCCGCTTTTTCATATGAACAATGGTGTTCTTAGCTTTATTTTAATGTTCATGGCGGAGTTGAAAACTGTTGCACTTATTGTTATTTGGTTGGAAACAGAAAATGCTTCATATTGTCTTGGATAATTTGATATTTGGCAATTGTTTTGAGATCTCAAGTAGATCATGTTTAAGTTCATGCACCATGTAGTTTAAACCTATTAGTGGAGAACTACCGTAGAGTTTGTTGAAATTGGTTTGCATGATTGGTCTCTCTAAGGTCTAGATATTTTCTAGTAAAAGTGTTTGAGCAACAAGGAAGACAGTGTAGAGTTTTATAATGCTTGCAATATGTTCTTATGTAAGTTTTGCTGTACCGGTTCATACTTGTGTTTGCTTCAAACAACCTTGCTAGCCCAAGCCTTGTACTGAGAGGAAATGCTTCTCGTGCATCCAAAACCTTGAGCCAAAACCTATGCCATTTGTGTCCACCATATCTACCTACTATGTGGTATTTCCTGCCATTCCAAGCAAATACTTCATGTGCTACCTTTAAACCTTCAAAAGCTATTATCTCTTATGTGTGTCAATGTTTTATAGCTCATGAGGAAGTATGTGGTGTTTTATCTTTCGATCTTGTCATTTACTTCTGACAGACTCTCACAATGGACTAGTGGCTTCATCCGCTTATCCAATAATTTTGCAAAAAGAGTCGGCAATGGGGTTCCCAGCCCCAATTAATTAACTTTCATTAATAATTCTCTTCACATGTTTTACTCTGATTCATTAGTAAGCAACTTAATTTTGCAAATAGACACTCCTTCATGGTATGTGAATGTTGGAAGGCACCCGAGGATTCGGTTAGCCACGGCTTGTGTAAGCAAAGGTTGGGGGAGTGTCAACCATAAATAAAACTAAAGTACATGTGTAAACAAAAGAGAAGAGGGATGATCTACCTTCGTCGGTAGAGATAACGTCCTTCATGAGAGCCGCTCTTGAAAGTCTGGTTGATAAGGTAGTTAGAGTACCCATTACCATTCGTTGACAACAACAAACACCTCTCAAAATTTTACTTTTACGCTCTCTATATGATTTCAAAACTTGAAAAGCTCTAGCACATGATTTATTCCCTGCTTCCCTCTACGAAGGGCCATTCTTTTACTTTTATGTTGAGTCAGTTTACCTACTTCCTTCCATCTTAGAAGCAAACACTTGTGTCAACCGTGCATTGATTCTTACATACTTGCTTATTTGCATTCATCATATTGCTTTCTGTTGACAATTATCCATGAGATATGCATGTTGAAAGTTGAAAGCAACTGCTGAAACTTATATCTTCCTTTGTGTTGCTTCGATGCCTTTACTTTGAATTTAGTGCTTTATGAGTTAACTCTTATGCAAGACTTTTGATGCTTGTCTTGAAAGTACTATTCATGAAAAGTTTTGCTATATGTTATCTATTTGTTAGCAAATATAGACCATTGCCTTGAGTCACTTCGTTCATCTCATATGATTTGCAATAGTATGATTAAGATTATGTTGGTAGCATGTCACTTCAGAAATTATTCTTTTTATCGTTTACCTACTCGAGGGCGAGTATGAACTAAGCTTGGGGATGCTTGATACGTCTCCAACGTATCCATAATTTCTGATGTTCCATGCTTGTTTTATGACAATACCTACATGTTTTGCTCACACTTTATAATGTTTTTACGCGTTTTCCGGAACTAACCTATTAACAAGATGCCACAGTGCCAGTTGCTGTTTTCTGTTGTTTTTCGTTCCAGAAAGGCTGTTCGGGCAATATTCTCGGAATTCGACGAAATGAAGACCCAACATCTTATTTTTCCCGGAACCTTCCAGAAAGTCAAAGGGGGACCAGAGGGGTGCCCTGGGGGCCCCACACATGGTGGCCGCGCGGGCTCCACCCTGGCCGCGCCGGCCTGGTGTGAGGGGGCCCCGTGGCCCCTCCGACTCCGACTCTTCGCCTATATAAGCCCTTTCGACCTAAAAAAGTGATACCAATTGACGAAACTCCAGAAAGACTCCAGGGGCGCCGCCGCCATCGCGAAACTCCAATTCGGGGGACAGAAGTCTCTGTTCCGGCACCCTGCCGGGACGGGGAAGTGCCCCGGAAGCCATCTCCATCAACGCCACCGCCTCCATCATGCTCCGTGAGTAGTTCCCCCATGGACTACGGGTTCTAGCTGTAGCTAGTTGGTATTCTCTCCCCCATGTACTTCAATACAATGATCTCATGAGCTGCCTTACATGATTGAGATTCATCTGATGTAATCGGTGTTGTGTTTGTTAGGATCCGATGGATTATTACATTATGATTAGTCTATCTATATAAGTTTGTGAAGTTATTGTTGTTGCAATCTTGTTATGTTTAATGCTTGTCACTAGGGCCCGAGTGGCATGATCTTAGATTTAAGCTCTATAATTATTGCTTAGATTGTATCTACAAGTTGTTTGCACATGTCTATGTCCGGAACCCGAGGCCCCAGAGTGACAACAACTGGGACAACCGGAGGGGAAGGCGTAGGTATGAGGATCACATGTTTTCACGGAGTGTTAATGCTTTGCTCCGGTGCTCTATTAAAAGGAGTACCTTAATTTACAATAGATTCCCTAGAGGCCTGGCTGCCACCGGCTGGTTGGACAAAAGATGTTGTACAAGTTTCTCATTGCGAGCATGTATGACTATATATGGAAAACATGCCTACATGATTAATAATCTTGATGTTCTGTCTTAATGCTATTTCAATCCTATCAATTGCCCAACCGTAATTTGTTCACCCAACACTTGTTATTGGAGAGTTACCACTAGTGTAGATAGCTGGGAACCCCGGTCCATCTTTCATCATCATATACTCGTCCTACATGTCATTGGAAGTAGTATCAACTATTTTCTGGTGCCATTGCTTCTGTGTTACTATTACTCACTGTCGTGTTACATGTTACTACTTCTCTCATATTATCGCTACTTTCACATCACCCTCGTTACTAGTGCTTTTCCAGTGCGACTTGAATTGACAACTCAGTTGTTAAGGCTTATAAGTATTCTTTACCTCCCCTTGTGTCGAATCAATAAATTTGGGTTTTACTTCCCTCGAAGACTGTTGCGATCCCCTATACTTTTGCTATATGATTCATTTGTTTAGTCATCATCTTTTGTTAGCAATCTTTTGCTTCAGATCACTCCATTCATCTCATATGCTTTACAATAATGTTGATCAAGATTATGTTGGTAGCATGTCACTTCAGAAATTATTTGTGTTATCGTTTACCTACTCGAGGACGAGTAGGAACTAAGCTTGGGGATGCTTGATACGTCTCCAACGTATCCATAATTTCTGATGTTCCATGCTTGTTTTATGACAATACCTACATGTTTTGTTCACACTTTATATCGTTTTGATGCATTTTCCGGAACTAACCTATTGACGAGATGCCGAAGTGCCGGTTCTCGTTTTCTGCTGTTTTTGGTTTCAGAAATCCTAGTAAGGAAATATTCTCGGAATTGGACGAAATCAACGCCCAACATCTTAGAATTCCACGAAGCTTCCAGAACACCCGAGAGGCACCAGAGGTGAGTCAAGGGGGGGCCACACGCCATGGCGGCGCGGCCTGGACCCTGGGCGCGCCCCCCTATTGTGTGGTGGCCCCATGCCCCCTCCGAGGCCGCCCTTTCGCCTATAAAGTCTCCCTGACCTAAAACCTCGAGAGGAATAAGCCACGGTACGAGAAACCTTCCAGAGCCGCCGCCATCGCGAAGCCAAGATCTGGGGGACAAGAGTCTCTGTTCCGGCACGCCGCCGGGACGGGGAAGTGCCCCCGGAAGGCTCCTCCATCGACACCACCGCCATCTTCATCACCGCCGCTCGTCTCCCATGAGGAGGGAGTAGTTCTCCATCGAGGCTAAGGGCTGTACCGGTAGCTATGTGGTTAATCTCTCTCCTATGTACTTCAATACAATGATCTCATCAGCTGCCTTACATGATTGAGATCCATATGATGAGCTTTGTATCGCTACTAGTTTATGTGCTACTCATGTGATGTTATTAAAGTAGTATATTCCTCCTGCATGGTGTAATGGTGACAGTGTGTGCATCGTGTGGTTCTTGTCGTAGATTATGATCATAATCTCTTGTAGGTTATGGAGTTGATTATCGCTATGATAGTATTGATGTGATCTATTCCCCCTTTCATAGTGTAATGGTGACGGTGTGTATGCTATGTTAGTACTCGGTTTATTTTGCAAAGATCTATTATGCTCTAAGGTTACTTAAATATGAATGCCGAATGTTGTGGCGCTTGTTAACTCCGGCTTGAGGGAGCTCTTGTAGCCCTACACAACGAATGGTGTTTGTCATCCAACAAAAGACTGTATGTAGCACAAATGAGAGAAGTTATTATTTATTATACGATCAATGTTGAGAGTGTCCACTAGTGAAAGTATGATCCCTAGGCCTTGTTTCCAATACTGCAAACACCGCTTATTTACTGTTCTATTGCATGTTTACTCGCCGCTATATTTTATTCAGATTGCTATTACCACTCATATACATCCATACTACTTGTACTTCACTATCTCTTCGCCGAACTAGTGCACCTATATATCTGACAAGTGTATTAGGTGTGTTGGGGACACAAGAGACTTCTTGTATCGTGATTGCAGGGTTGCTTGAGAGGGATATCTTTAACCTCTTCCTCTCTGAGTTCGATAAACCTTGGGTGATCCACTTAAGGAAAAACTTGCTGCTGTTCTACAAACCTCTGCTCTTGGAGGCCCAACACTGTTTACAGGAAAAAAAGCGTGAGTAGACATCACTTGGGAGTGGTGTTTTGGAACATGGGTCCATATGCTCTCTATATTTCAAAATGCATCTTACATACATTTTAAACTTTAAAAAAATTGAAACTAAAAGTTCGCACGTACATCTTCGCGTGCTACATGCTAACAAAGTCGTTTCATAAAAAATCGACTTATCATGTGACGTGTGTAAAAAAGACAAAATTCAGTGCTAAAAATAATGCTTTTCACAAAATAAACTTTCTCTTTTTTATATAGACAGCACAAAATATTGGTTTTTCGTGAATCTTGACGAACGCACGTATATTATGAAGATGTACATGTAGAATTTTTGTCCAAATTTTTCGACATTTAGAAATATAATTTTTTATTAGAGGGAGCATACGTACCTGGGAGCCGAATTGAATTTCCGCGGTTTATTAATTTTACTCAAGCGATGTGATAGTGTTTATCATTTTCAGGTGGTGAACCGTGTACTGTATCTAAAATTCGCTCTGCAAAAGCACCATGTCAATTTTGGACTAGATATTTAGCATATTTTCTCCGTAAGAATTTGAGGCACTTGAGGCGTTTCTCCCTGGCCACCAGGAGGGTTTGTATCGGTGGCACTCCTGCACACCTACTACTTGGCCCCCACCTCCTCTTCCTCGACAAGCTCAACGCCACCAGAGCCCTGCTGCCATGGCCCATGGGCCACCCCTCATGAATTTACCCAATTCTGGTTAGTGCTCAATTCTATGCATTAAATGTTGTTCTAATTACGAGATTAGATCCTAACGTTGATTAGCTTAGTGCTAAGAAAAAACAGGCCACCTCACTGCACATGCCTGTTCTCAATTGCATGTACCAATAGCAGCTGGAAGCCAACCAAACTCTTCGTCCTGCTTATTTGAAATTTTCACTTTTAGGCAGTTCCATGAAAAAACCAAAGCAACACCTTGCCACCATGAATTTCCGTTAAAGAAAAACAAAAACGTAGGTAGTAATGTTAAGGCCTCCTTTGATTCACATTATTCCTGGAGGAAAAATGCAGGATTCTAATTCCTGTAGGAACTTTCACTGTAGAGGCGTTTGATTCATAGAAATGCATCAAAGGCAAGGTTCAAGAAAGCGGAAAGCGTAATCGGTGCGGTGGCCTTCCGCCTAGAGCTTATGCATTTAGTGCATGCTTAAGCGGTGCTAAAGCGTTCTTGACTTAGTCAACTTCAGGACCAAAACCTAGCGAAAATCAGGATTTCAGGCCAAAGAACAAGTATTATTTGGACAGAAACCTAGCGAAAATCAGGAATTTCAGGCCAAATTTCATGTTGGGGAGACAACGGAATGGCCTGGAATTGCTTGCAGCAGGGATGGGCGACGCGGAGGAGCAGTTCCGCCGCCGTCGGCTTTGATGGTGATGTTGATTGCAATTAGGAGGATATGTATCAATGATGGTTTTATAGCCCGATTGGGCTCGCTAATCCCTGTGCTAAACTCCGCACTCGTGCCAAAAGTTACCGCGTCCCGGTAATTTCTCGCGGGCCCAAAAGTTACCGCACGTAACACTTCGGGGTTGCTTTTTCAATGCTCACGCGTGCCTAATCAAGATTTTCAAAAAAGCGTAATGATTAAGCGCGCCTAGCGCTTAATTAACCGCTTTGGCCCTAATCGATGCGGTACCCCTCCGCTTCACGCTTCATCGCGCTTAAGCGACCGCTTTTTTCCGCTTTCCCGAACCTTGATCAAAGGAATTTTGAAGGATTTTTTTTCCTTTGCTCCCAGATGCCCATTGGAAACACGGGAAATAAAGAATCCAATCAGAGACCTCTTTTTTTCCATTCCTCTGCAAGGAACGAGGCAAATCAAAGCCAATATTTCTCGTGTCACTTCACTCCGCTGCAGCATAGCCACCAGACGCTGCTGCCTTGTTTTTTTATTTAGGCTAATCAAGTTACTTAACAGAGCATGTTAAATTACTCTAGCATTCCTTTCCTTTGTTTCAAACGACCAACAAAGGAATTGTTCCTCTACTCGTAGTTTTGCAGTTGCATTCCTACCATATTCCTATTCCTATTTGGCTATTTCTATTCCTGTAGTTAGAGATCCTATGAATCAAAAAAGGCCTAAACCGGGATTGAATGAATAACGCCCACAAGGCCACAAGGACCAAGCCAGCCGTTGCAAGTAAACTTCATCAGCTTACTCTTGTTCACATCAACACAACAATAATAATGCGCCAACACAGCAAAAAAGCATTATTGCACGGCCCCATGTCACCGCTGACATTTTATTCTATATAGTCGGTTAAATATTACAAAAGTGTAACTTTAACCAAAACTAGTAAATTTGCCCGTGCGTTGCTACGGCCTACGGCGACACACTGAATCAAATAAACAATCAGTTTGAAAGTCAATAAAATCCAAATGTCATTAGATTAAAAAATAAATATATGGTGTGGCCTATCTGTTGGTGAAAGTTGGTGGATGGCAAAGAAAAAGAATTTGCTCTATCTGCCTCCGCATGAATATCCGATTCCATGTGAAAGTAGCCATTTCTTTTTGAGAAATCACATGAGGCATTTCTTGGTTTGCTTCAGTTTATCCACACCATGGAAACAAGACGCTCCAAAATATGGTGGAATGCGCTTCTGCTTTTACTATCTTTTACAAAGCAAGTACTCAAAGCTACATGTGTACATATACTGAATCAAACCAAAGCGTGCATGAAAGCAAGCACTCTAAGCTACAGAAAAAGAAGCAACCGGAGTTGAACAGATACATGCGTGCACACAGGCGTTGTATACTGTTCTCATCTCATCAGCAATCAGCTATGCTTTTTACAACAGCACCAATCTTATCTATCTTATATATCACATAAACACATGTTTCCTATATTGCCTGAAAAACCAACAATTAAGCCGAACAACCACAACATCATCAACCAGCTCGTTAGTGGTTTCGGAACAGAAAAAACAGCCTCGGAGCTGCCAATCGACGCAGATTCGTTGCCTGCCAATTAAGCCTCGGGGTTTCGGAACAGATAACGATTGTCTCTGGAAGGGCAAGGACACCTCCGGTGATTGCCTCGTTCTTGGTCTGGGTGGAGGACTGAGCGGGGAGGTCAAGAATTTGGGATGAACCTTGCCATGTCCTTGGAGTGGAGCTGGGCTCGGAGCCGTCTTCGAAAGGGACCTGCGTCTGCTCGTAGTGGGAGAAGGCGCCGGAGGGGAGCTGTGGTCAAGAATAGAGGTAGGAGTGAGGCGTGAGGGATTTGGGGACTCAGAGGGGTGCTGAGCAGCAAGAGAATAATGGAGAAGAGTGCTGCAAACAATGGCGGGTGGAGCCTATATGAGGATAATTCCTAGACGGAAGAGAGAAGACATAGAAGCGGATCCATCAATTGCCTGGTATTATGTTACCATTTCTTGCGCATCGACTATAAAGTTGTTCATTCTTAAAGTAAATTTCTCTTATGCTGAAAGGGTGAAGAGATCGAAAACTGAAACTGAACCTATACAACTCGACTGCTAATTTGGTAGCATGTTAACAATTTCATGTTGCAATTCACTTTCAGAAGCAAATCTTCATAACTGAATTGTTACATCTGAATGTTTATCAGCACCTGTACATTGAAAAGAACAAAAAAATAAACTTGCAGCGAAAAACTGTGATATTCTGAATTTTCCTTTCAGATTGATTGGTATCATACTGAAAAGCAACACAACAAACGAAGAGGCAATAGGTAGTCCTCAGCACATACTGATTACATTACAATTATACAGAAAAGCACAAAATACACAAGAGAACTACTGACCATAGCATAACATGGAGCCAACTACTGATGAAAAATTTACGTAGTATATCCGCACTATTATCTAGGTAGTGTTTTCTTGAAGTGCGTCAGCTCTTGCAGGTAACTTATGCACAAAAGGAACCACTGACCATAGGATAACTTGAAACTAACCACTGATCAACTCTTGTAGGTAGCTTGAGCATCGAACATATGTAGCTGTCACATGCAGATATCTGAATGTAGCTGCTTGAGCATCATCCTGGTCCTGCAATTGATCTTGACCAATCAGCTCTTGTTTATTTCTGAACCAGAGGATATCAAGAAGTTATATAATGCATAGAAGGCTGACCGCATTAGAGCAGAAGCAAAACACCCGTTATCCAGTACTGACAATACTTGCACCTCAATGTCAGTCATCTAAACTCTGTAGGCACCAAGAACTCCAATGAAAAAAGGGACATGTAGATCTAAAGAAATGTACATGTAACTTGATGCTTTCAGTAGAGAGCGAACCCTAGAAAAAAAAGAACAATGAGAGGGAACAATAAATAATATAACAACATAATCAAATAAATATCTCTGAAAGTCTGGTACATATAGGCTGCCATCTAATAGTGTCTTAACAGTATAATTTTGTATACATAATGAATTTAGACAAATATTTAGTGTGTAAATACATCCGAATTTAGAAAAATCTATGACATCCTGTTCGAGACAAAGGGAGTAGTACAATGATTTTATATACAGCCATGATCTTCCCCTAAAATTTGAGAATTAGTTACCAACCCTTGCTTTCATGTTTCCACCAAACCAGTAGATGAAGATACAATTGAACTGCATGGTAGAAGTGAGGACCTTTGCTACTTCGTTCTGCTAGAGTGCTAGATAAGTGGGCGAAGAAACACAT
This sequence comes from Lolium rigidum, assembly GCF_022539505.1. Taxonomy (NCBI): domain Eukaryota; kingdom Viridiplantae; phylum Streptophyta; class Magnoliopsida; order Poales; family Poaceae; genus Lolium; species Lolium rigidum. The sequence goes on from NC_061513.1 coordinate 13,202,956, forward strand.
CAAGTATTCAGGAATCAAAATCATAGGAGCATGTCAGAGCCATCACGACCGAACAAAGGAACCAGAAGTTTGTCTAAATGAGTGGTCTCATCAGGAAATGTACCGACTAAAATAGGAGGAAAATGTAGCAGTATCTACAAATACAGAAATAAAACCAAATCAAATGCCGTGTTGTATTACCTAAAAGGAGGGTAGAAATTCATATTATCCCCAAGTTGTTCTAATTTATTATTGGCTCCATGCATGCTCCATGAAATTTTCACGGCTGTTTGAGAATCCCTTGTTAATTTGTAAACTTGGCCTGCATCATGATTCCTTTTAAAAGGTTACTTCTGGTAATCAAGAGATATGTAAAATGCATGTACTTGCTTGCCTATGACATAGGAGCATTCTAATTTCATTATTTCTCCCATTATAATTTCATTAATTATCCATTACCAATCATAGAAAACATAAAGGTCTATAAAAATAACCATACCTGCATAGCAAGTGCTATTTAGTTCAAGAGTATTTATGTACCATTTACATGGAGGTGTGATAGGAAGTATAAAGCCAAATTTGGAAGCATAGTTGTATTTCCGGGTTTTACATTTTTCTACCAACAATTCATCAAAAACAAAAGGGGCAAAACATAGTGCATGATCTGTAACATTTGGCAAAACAAAAGGGGCAAATATAACAAGGATTTCCAGGAGCATCCGATTAGTCCCATGCTTAGATAGCAAAAAAATTACATACGCTTTTTATGAAATTCCGTTTCTAGTTCACCATCTTGACCAAACCACTGCTAATATAAGTATATCACTACAATATTGGCATAATGAAAAGAAAAAAAAGGAGAAACAAGCGAGGGACCCTGACATACTCATCGTCGAAATCAGCATCTGAAACTTCTTGAGATGATCTGTGTAATTCGTCTGGTTTAAGAAGTTTGGTATGCTTGGCACATAATCTACACGCACAAGGCGAAGGCACATCTGAAACTTCTTCAGATTCGTCTGGTTTAAGAAGTTCGGTATGCTTGGCACATAATCTGCACGCACAAGGCGAAGGCACCGGGCATGACCGTGCAGTGCGGCAAAATGGATAGCAGTCCCTTCCATTCGGATAATCTGACCTGTGTATCTGAAAAGACATTTAGCCGCTGCCTCAGGACTACATATCCAGGCAGTAAAAAGAAACAGAGTGAACAACAAGCAACATACTCACATTTGCATTGAAGAGCATCAGCGTTTGAACAACCTCCCAGTGGCCATATTGGCATGCTTGCATCAAAGCAGTCTACACATAATCAGAAATGTTGCATACTTAGATAGAACACTTCATCTCTGAATGTGGAACTGAAAATAAGCAAATGCACCTAAATTTGAGTTTACCTGCCCCCTTTAGTTCTGAGATTGATCTCTACACCAAATTCGCGTAACATAGAAACAATCTAAAACATGGCACCAGCAGCAGGACAAATGTTAGTGCCGCTCCTTTGTCCAATCACGACAAATATCAAAATTCCAGCTGGTTTAGCAGACAGATGGCATTACCTCATGGTGACCCTGTGCGGCGGCGTAGTGCAGAGGAAAATTGCAGCCGCCAAATGTGGAGTACTGGGCCAGCCGAGGGTTGTACTCGAGGAGCGCACGCGCCTCCTGCAGGTCGCATTCCCTGGTTCCCGGCTGGGATGAGTACGTCGGTGTTGAAGAGCGGGCAAGAGGACCAGATTGGAACTTTACTCCCTTTCACATCAGATCTGCACTTAAGTCCCTTAATGGAAACTTTAGATGAACATTTTCGCTCTCTCTCTAGAACATTAACATCTATGGTACTATATAATTAATCAGCCAGAAATGAACTATCTAGAGGAAACAATTAATTGAATGGTAGTCCAAATATTTTGTTGTGGGTGCAAAAGAATGTAAAAAAATGGAAGTGCCCAGAAACATGGTATCCCATGTTTAGGAGGGTCACATTTCTGGTGATCTTATCCTCTACACTCTGCAGATAAGCAGGCATTTTAATTTATTATGCACCAATACACGATACTACAAGTACAAGCACACTGGATAAAACTTAGGACCCCCTTTTTGACTATCTATCTATTCTCACTACAGCCAATAAGAACTCTCGTCATACCAAAATTTTGATTCAGAAACATTTACATGAAGGCTCTCATTCACCATGTTGCAAACTTTTCTAGTAATTACTAATTAGATCGCCATTCTCCATGTAAGTCTTTGTCTGGAAATGAACCAGATAGTTTGATGACATCTTGGACAGCATTCAGGGAGCACTCTCCCGACTCTGGCTATAGTTTGACGACACCCTGAACAAGATTATTTCAATCTAAACCCAACCCAATGATGGGAGATGTGCTGCCAGTATCGACCAAATCAAGCACAGCGTAACAGTGATCCCCGCAAATGCGCAGTTTGAGGACACCGACAAAGAACCCACTTGCATAAGTAAATCGGGTGAGGGGTAGTAGGCGTGGGGAGGGGGCAGACCTCGCGGCATTGAACGGTGCCGTTGTATACCGTAGCCTGGCAGAACCGGTGGTACAGCGGGACGGCAGCGTAGGAGGCGCCGACCATAGCGGCCGCCAGACAGAGAAGGTACCCCAGAGTCCTCCTAGAGCTCTTCTAACGGCCGGCGTCGGCAGCGGCGACGGCGGAGGAGGAAGAGGCGAGCCCGCGAGAGAGGAAGGCGTCAGCCGCAGGCGGCCACAGATGGAAAGGGGAGTAGCGGCAGGCCAGCGGGAGGGCGAGGTGGCGGTGGAGGAGCCTGGGGAGCGGAGGAATCGCGTCGGCGACGCCCTTCCTTACCTCGCCGGAGGAGGCGGGCGGCGTGCAGATGGGAGCGGGCGGTGTCCATGTTCTCGTGGGGGACGGCGTCCTGATGGAAGGGAAGGTGAGCGGCATAGGGAGGCCCATGTTGACGCGGCCCAGCTAGGCGGAGTGGAACGTAGTGCTACGAGAACGACCAAAGGGTTAGACGTATTGGGAGGTGGCAGAATAAGGAACACATTCGTTCTTTTTAAGTAGTGTAGACTAATATACGAAGTAGTAATAGGGAACGGAGGGTGTATGTAATGGGCTAGCACGGGAAAAAGAAGCATTATTGCTCGGCCCCACTCCACATATTTGTTACACGTCTGTCCCTGGTTGTTGGTAGTAACGACCTTCAACTCACACCTACCTGAATTTGCGTCTCTGCCTTACAGCTGGTACTATATCTGGCCATGGGCAGCCCGGCCCGACGGCCCGACCCGGGCCCGGCCCAAAAAACTCGGGCTTAGGCCAGAAATGTTGGCCCGACTGCCGGGCCGGGCCGGGGCTGGGTAGCCCGAAAACTCACTTTAACACTAAGGCCCGGCCCGATGGGCTTGGTGGGAATTTGGTCGGGCCGGGCCGGGCTTGGGCCGGATTATTTTGCGTCGGGCCTACCTCGGGCCGGCTCGAGGCCCGGCCCGGCCCGACACATGCCCAGGTATAGCTGGTAGTGGTCCAACATG
>NC_061513.1:13206560-13230145 GCF_022539505.1 Lolium rigidum
ACTTAATTTAATAAAAGTTTTTGTTGGTTCCAAAATTTGGAACTAGGGAAATTCATTTTGTTTGTTTTGAAATTTTTGGGATGTTACAACTTCTTTATGAAGAATGAGTATTTTCTGTGTGGAATGATATTTTTAAAAAGGAATAATTTGAAAGGAAAATGACCATTATAAATGAAAAAGTAACATTTTTCAGAAGGATACAATTATACAGTGAAAGAGCACTTTTTATGAAGTGGAACCTTTTTGTGGAAGTTTTTTTTTTTGGAACAACGAGATCTACTAATTATAGAATGAACGCTCTAGAATTGGTCATAGTTCGCACCAAAAAATCACGGTTTGTCTGTTAACAATCTGTATCCACAAGAAAATAGTGATATTCACAAAGTAGGAAAAGAACGGGCATTTAACCACAACTTCTGGGCCAAAAAACATTTAAGACCAAATTTTGTGAAGGATGACTTTATTTGGCTTGAAAGCCATGAATGTAGGTACTAGATGGCCATTTTGTGGAGGAGTTTTTTAAATTTTCATATTGCAATTCTGATATTTTTCTCGCAACTAGTGCACATAAAAGGACTCAATGCACAAGGATTGCCTTTGGGAGTCCAATCAACATCTTCAGCCAGCCCAAGCGGGGTGGGCTGGACTCGAATCTCCTTAACACGGCCATCAACTCCCCTTCATGGTATCTCATTGGGCATATCCCCATCAAGGTGTCATACTCCCTCACTCCAAACACAATCCACATGAAAAACTCCTTGTTCTACCTAAATCGTCGCCGAATGTCCTTGGCGGTACGTGTCGAGCCGTCTTTGAATTAGTCAGAGTCAAGAAACATTTTGACGGCAAGTCGATGCCGTTCCTTGTTATTCACCTTCCCAAATCTCGATTTTCCATGGCGAGGACCGGTGAGTATCTATTGTTGAAGGCAGGGGAGGTTGGTCAAGATTAGTAGCCCTTGTTGTTTGCCGGCGGTGGCATCAACATCCTCTTTCATGATCATCTGATCGTCGTTGTCCATTGTGGCAAACCGTTGAACAGCTTGTGAGCCGGGCGAACAAACGAGGACGACGACGGGACCGACGGCATCATCGGATGTTCCTATCGAACCACGACGCGAGATGGGCGGACATGGTGATGGTGTTGGCAGCGGTGCGGATTCTAGGTGGGCGGTTGAGGCAAACAAGGGGAGGCGACTGCGACGGCGGCGATCCAGTGGGATGGGAGGTGGATCATGAAGGGGTGAAGGGGTGTGGAATGTACACGTGCGGCTACTAGGAGGACCCCACGGGCGAAATCCTTCGTGAACTGGAGTACTGGCCCTCCCAACCTGGCCATTTCACCTAGTGACCAGCGCTGGGTGACAACTATTATATTGAGGTCCAAAATGTGCCGGCTACTTTTAGAGAGCAGCGGTAGGAGACAAATTATGCTAGGCACCTCGAAAAAGCTATTGAAGTCGCTGTCAGGTTTACTGGTGGAGATGCTCTAGTCCCATTCCGCTAAAACAATGGACGGTTTAAAGATCTCCAAATGTGAAACTCCCATTTTCCGTCTCCAACTCCAGGCAGCCAAACACGCCAACACGGTGTTTGAAATGTCAACCATTGCCACCAACTCGCTCGAAGACTCTGACGACGAGACTGACTTCTTGTTCCTACTACTACTACTACAAAGAAGCTTTGGACGCAGCTTAGGCTTAGGCTTAGAGCAGCATAATACTCTCGGGCCGGGACATCTGTGAGCGACTCTCCCCATCGAGTCCTTTGCTGCAGCGGCCATGGAGAACAAGAGCAGGCCCATTGCCCTATCAAGGAGCGTGGTACTGACGGAGGAGAGCAGCATACCCAGTTTGCTGCTGTTAGGCAAGCTCGTCTCCGACGGCTTTCCCGCGGCCTCGGCGTCGGTGCTTCCTGACAAGCTTCGCGAAATCTGGGATCCGTCGGGCACCGTGAACTTCTGGCCCGTCACGGACGGCACCTTCCTGGTCCAGTTCTACGAGGCGGAGGACCTGACCAAGGCGCACGAGGGCGCACCCTGGTCCTGCGGCGACGGAGACGAAGGGCTCTTCTTCATGCAGCACGTCAAGCAGGGCATGAACATGGTTGACCAGATCGCCGGGTTCACCAAGGCGGAGCTGTGGGTGCGGTTCAACAGCGTCCCCGTGGACCACTTCTCCGCCACCTCCGTGTACGCGCTCGCCGCGGGCATCGGCGAGCCGGTGAACTGCGACCTGAGCCATACGTCCTCCGCCGACTTTCTCCGGGCGCGAATCCGGGTGGACATCACGCGGCCTCTGGAGTGCTCCGTCGACGTCGTGCTGGAAAACGGCCACCAGGCGTCGGTGTCCGTGGAGTACGAGGGCGTCCTCCCGAGCTTGTGCTCGTCCTGCAGAATTCTGGGCCACCCGGCGGACCGCTGCCCTCGCAGGGCACACCAGCCTGCAGCCGCTGCTGCAACGGCAGCCGCGTCTCGTCCGGCCGTTTACACGCCAACACCAAGCCACCTAGGGCCCGGACGGTCCACCTCATCATCTCTCAGGGGGAAGAGTTCTCGACGTTACGAGGTCGTGTTTGCGAATGCCCCAACATCTCCAGCACCCCCTCCAACACCTCCAACACCTCCAACACCTTCAGCACTAAGAAGATCAGGACAGGAGCCACTCTCCCCTGTAAACAGCAGTTGTTTCAACTTCTTCAATCTCAAATCCTGGAGAAAGGGGGTCGGAAAGAACAAATCATTCAGCACTCTGGATGATTTACAACACGAAATTGAACCTAGTAACCAGGAAGCCCAGGTACTAGAGACAAATTCTCCAATGGAGCGTGTTCAGGTACGAAATCTTGTCGATTAACTGACTTAGAATTTGTCATATTGTACACTGCTTGATCTTTTACGACCGTTACTCTTTTTCGGGTACTTAATTCTTCGTATATGTGTAGGGATCGTGCTCGATCGGCCTTAATTTCCTAGTAGTTGAGGTTCCTTAAGCACAATTCTCCATGGTATGCTTGGACCCTAGCTTCTACTCTGGGGGCATCTCGGTTGTTGAATACAACCTCTGTTCTTTATAAAAAAAGGAACCGATTAGCTTGCCAATACATCTTATATCAGAGAACAGAGGAAGCAGGTTAAATTGGCCATATAAAAAATAACATGCATGTTGTTTGTTGAATATCTTGTAGGTTAGCTTGCCGGGTTTCATGTCTTGGATTTGCATGATGCAACCAACAACATTTCTCCCTCTCTCTTTGACTCCTCTCTTCCACATCATCACCTATCTCCAGCTTGTCATATCTTACCAACGATAATGTTAGTTCTATTGAAGATGCTTTTACATGAGACATAAAGTTCTCTACGACAACATAGTTTTATCTTAATGGCTTACTACTAATATAGCCTCTCAATTGATTTATGAAAAAATAAAGCTACATTAATTTTGTGATGCTTGAGTTGTAAAGCTAGTACTCTGAATGTTGCAATAAAACAAAGCCATATGCATCGCTTCGATGCAGAGGTTATGACGATGCTCCCATTTCTAAAGAATTTTTTTATTTATAAAAGGCTAAGAGGGTATATATGGGGAGAAAGCAACCATTTTCTTCCTGATTTGCAAGAAATAGCAAAATAGATAAATATAAGGTTGATATATTTTAAAATATTTGACAACTAATATAACAAAACTACTCTGTCTACTGTATGTGTCTATATAGAGGAGAGATTACATTAATCACTTTGCACCTCAAACTAACCATGCTACAAGGAATTATTGAGGGCTCGCTTATATGAATAACAACGAGCATGCATGCACAGTAGAAGGCAAAAAATAATGGGGGAGCAAATTATTCATCAATCAATAATCTAACCCGTGCATGTTTATGGTTTGCTGGCTAGTCACCATCATTTTCTATTGTATACATGACCATAAAAGTATAAAATTTGTATTACGAAAAGTGTTATTCTTGGCAATCTGATGACAATATTTTCAAATCCTAAAGTTAATGTTTTCATATGCTTACGTTAGATAAACCATGAATTTTGATGTCTATGCAGGAGCCTTCCGTCATGGAAACACACGAGACTCAACTAGACACCACCCCGATCACGCACTCATATTCCATTGTAAAAGCCCAAGGGTCAAGGTCCAGGAATCATGCGAGGATAGAAATAATGGTGGAAACACACTGTTCACCGCAGTTCATAATGGGAGCAATGCAATGGCTATCCAAAAAAGACGTAATTACAGGTCAGTATGAAAAAGGTTAATTACAATTGCATTTTGTAAGGAGGTCAAAAATGCAAACGGATTAGCCTAGACAGTCCCCCAGATATTTGCTCTATGCCTCTATGTTTCACTTTGCTGAGAATATATCTTTAGGGTGCTGGCTACAAAGTTCTACATCTGATTGTTCTCGAAATTTGCAAAGTTAAATAAGTTTATTGCTCTATGGTGCCTCTTTCAATATATTCATGTCCTAAGGATTGCAGAAAAGGAAAATTTTATGAGGAAACTATTAGCATGATCTAGGGTACGCACATAACTTTTTTATTTTCGAAATGGAGACTCCCCACATCCTCTGCATTGATTGATGCATGATATTTTATTTTATTACTCAGTATTTAAGTTTGAGTTTTATAAACATAAGTAACTCATTGGAATCGCTATAAACATTCTACCCACTAGGCCCGGAGTTTTTGCAGGAAAAAAGAAGCATCACACTATTTATTACAAAAAAAGGTTGTCTAGGAATCAAGAGAATATCTTTCAACTAATCTAAGGAAATTTTCTGAACTTGACTCTTAATTAGGTTGTCACTTGATTTGCATATGACAGGTTTGGATGCAGCATATGATGGCAAGCGAGGTGTCATCAGTATCTACGGCTTGCAAATTGATCAAAACACAGATCCAGTTGATCTGGTAGCGTATCTACTTCCTAAGATTAGAACGAAAAGCGGACTTGCAGAGACCCAAACAAAACCTGACAGCCCAGCAAGATTTGCAGACACGATGATGCGATTCCATGATGCCCACTGCTGCAAGGGTGCCTCCAAGGAATCAAGAAAGAATGGGATATAGTTATGACTTATGACTTATGAGACAGTGTGATGTTAGTTGTTAACGTGATTTGCCAAAACTCGTGTACCCCCGAGGCATGACTATCCATGCATCATCCGTTAGATCGTCACCCTGGGGTAGGCTGTGCGTGTGTACGTTCATAGGGATAGGCTGTACGTGTGTACGTTCATAGGGGTAAGTGCATGCACATGTATATGAGCGTATGCATTTGTACTGTGTTTTTTAAAATATATACAAAAGAACGCATGATCTATTTTGATTTCCTGGAAAAGAGACTAATAAAGAAGAAAACGAAGCGGAAAACCAAAACTGATCATGGGTGCATATGCACCTGGTATGTATAAAACATATTTTAAAAAGTAAAAAAAATTAGGAAAAAAATTTAGCATGTAGAGGGACATGTTCTATGTGTACACGTAAAGTTTCACGTAAAACTAACAATTTTTGTACCCTGTATAAAAAAGACAAATAATGCCTCGAGAAATAGACTATTTTAACACCAAAAATTTGTCTTTTTAGTACAGGGCACAAAACATATCGGTTTTTGCTGAAACAACTTTGTGAACATGTAACATGTCAAGGTATACACGAGACATTTTTATTTTTATTTTTTTAACATTTAGAAATATGTTTAATATGCATTTCAAATAAAGGGTGCATATGCACCCGGGTGCAGAAACACCCTGTCCAAAACGAAGGTGCTATTGAAGATGTTACCCTCTCTTATACCAAGAAACCCGATGTTCATCATTCCTAGAGACGGTCACGGTGTGGTTCAAACATAGTCAACCGAGAAATTATAGTTCCTTCCTTACAATGAGTCACTGGCGGAAATCTAGGAGCCAACTCCAAATTTTTCGAATGCTCATAAACCATGACAATTACTATCGCAACTCGTGTTACTAATATCTAGAGAGATGAAAACACTCCATACAATTGAGGGGAGTGCAATAATAAAAACACAACATTGTTTCTTCACTTTTGAAAGAAGTAAGAGCATCTCTAACCTCTAACAGAGCTTGTATTTCTGGGAACCGAATAAAGTGAGTTCAGTCTCCCGAAAAACGAATTGCTAGCGGATTTAAGCACGGCGCAGAACAGAAACCGAAAACGTGAACCAAACTCGCGAAAATCAAACATCGCGGGAAATCGAAACTCGGGATTGCACTCGATTTCATCCGATCAAGCTGAATTCGTTAATAATTTACAATAATAGTGGCAAAATACATCCGCATTGGACGTACATTACCTACTACGGACCTAATTAGACTAGAAATTTAGGTCCCCAGAGTGACTATACTGTCACTAGGGCGCTTAATGTCGCCGGCGGAGGGTTTAGGGTCGCCGGCGGTTCCTAGGTGACGACGAGCGCCACCACCTCGAGGGCCGCCGCCTCGGAGGTGCTCCCGCATAGGAGAGGCGGTTTGTCGGCGTCGTCGTCGCTGCGCGGGGGCAACGCCGGCATCGATGGGCTGCACGCGCCGGCAGCGGGGGCCGCCTCCGCTTCCCCTTCCGCAGCCGCAACCGCCTCCGCGCGCACTTGAAGGCGCGCCATTATCTCCGACCACTTCCGGCCGGCCCGCTTCCATGCGCGCTCCGGCTCCGCCCGCACGCCCGACGGACACCGAGTTGACCTTCCACCGTCGGATCGGCCACCTCCCCTACCCACGCGTCTTGCACGCCCCATTTCGGACGGCGGGGTGGTGGCCGTAGCGGCGGAGCGGCGGCGGAGGGGCCGGGATTGCTCGTCGGAGCGGTGGCAGGCGGCGGTGGCGGGAGAGGAGCGGCGGAGGGGCGTAGGGTTTACGAACCGAACTCCCCTCCGTGAACCCTTTTAATAGGGTCCTGCGTGGAGTTTCTCGGGCCACTGAACTTCGTATTCGGGCCTGCCCATGTATTCGGGCTCTTATCTGCGCGCGTTTCGGCCCGAACCCGTAAATCCGCCAGAAAAATTCAGTTCCAGCGGGATTTACAGGCTCTGTTAGAGATGCTCTACGAATAGTATTTGTGGTGATGGCTTATGAAGAGAAGGCAAAGGCACGGCAACCTTCGAAGAATCCGAGAGCAAGAGTAGGACATGATGTACCCAGATTCGGATCCCCTCCGGTGGAGGATCCCTACTCCTTCTACAAGTCACTATATGATGAAGATATGTCTATAACTCAGGTTCGGCTCTGCTTTAGACGACTGTACTCTAAGGCCCCGGTGACTTGTCGAAATTTGTCTCTCAGACACCTCAAGCAATCTTAGTCTTCCCATAAGGGGGTGTCCTTACCTGGCTGGGGATATACTACAACCAGGTCAGGATTACATGAGTTCTACTAGGTCACGGATACAAGACTCATTGTCTTGTTCATCAATTCGTCTGGTGCATCTCCAGCGGCGCGACCCGCGCGCATCCATTTGCGTCGTGCCGCGGACGCTAAAATGACCATTTTTGTCCGTGCGACTATTTTCGTCTCGGGTGGCTCCAGCGAGGCGATTTTTATTTGTATTTTTTCCTCTTCTTCATTTAAACATAGTTCCAAACATTACATATTGGAATATTATTTTACACAAACTAATACATAGTTTGAAACATGATTTACACAAACTAATACATAGTTTGAACCATGGTTGACACAAATAAAAACATTTAAAAAAAGAAACTAGTTGTGTTGATTTCCGGTTGTTCGCTGCCAAGAAAGAACATTTGAGGGCACGCCCAGTCACCTAAACTGGAAAATCCAGCTTGGGATGGTGCCCTTGTTGGTTCTTCCGAGGAAGAACAACCAGAAACCTACACTACTGGCTTCGAACGGCCCGTAGCCATATTTGCTGCAAAGAAAGAACACTCTAAACTCTAACTGTCGGTGTTCGAGCCGGATTCGCCGGTGTGGTAGTGCCTGCGGCAAGTTGTGTCGTCAAACACCTTGACGACCATCTCGCTGTCCCCCTCGTAGAGGAAGGTGAGCTGGCAGCAGGGCTCGAGCGCGAGGTCGCGGGCGAACTTTTCCCACCCCATGTGCAGATACATCTTGCCCTGTCCGTCGAAGAAGACCTCCACAGTCCACCGGCAGAAGTTGCAGCTAGCCTCCCGTAGCTGCAAGTGCGCCGGCTCGACGTCATCGACGAACTCGGCGAACTTGTCCGGGAGCCGCTTGATGCCGAGTGGGTCATCGTCGATGCGGAGGAGGAACTCGAAGCAGCGGTCCTCCTGCGAAGATGAGGAGGGCGTAGGCGACGGAGAGCGTGGGGTCGTAGCTGCTCCACCTCGGTGGCCCCTGCCCGTTCCCGGCCCCGGGGGCGCCCAGGGCCGCGGCCTCGACCGCCTCGCCGGCCACCAGGACCCGCCATGGACTTCCTCGCGGGCCTGGCTGTGTCGCTGGAAGAGCTAGGCGGCGCTACGGTGGAGCTTGTTGCGGCTAGGGTTTGTTTGGAGGAGTGGATGAGGAAGAAGAACGCACACCCTCTTTATATAGGCCGGAGGCAGGCGATGGCCGCGGGACGCGTGACATTGCCATTAACGTGGTTGGCGGAGGTAGGCGACGGCCGCTCGGCAGTCGAGGCACCGTCATTAACGTGGCGCAGACTGCCGAAACGACACAGCGGTGCCAGTCGCTGGCGCGCTTGAGAAGACGCATCGACGCAGGGTGCGGGCCCGACGAAACGTCCGCCAGACGCGAGCGGACACTTTGCGCGTCCGCGCAGCGTCCTCAGAGACGCATCCGAGGGACATATTTGGGCTAAGTTTGCGTCGCCGCGGACGGCCCGGTCACTTTGCGTCGCCACGCTGGAGGTGGCACCAGACACATTTTTCTGCCCGACGGACGCAAATGGTCGCTCAGCGTATGTTGTGCGGCTGGAGATGCGCTTAGGGCTCCCAGCTATTGGGATTTACTTTGGATGCTTGGGACGTCCGCTCTTTGCTCCAAACCACATACACTAGTGCTTGTGGTCACTCCGGCAGCTTGATTATGTTTAAACAGCGGATATAAATGTTTGGTATTCCTTCGACAATGGTGGCACAGTATTTGGTCCTAATGAGTTAACAAAGGAAAATGATTTTGCTAAACAAAGTTGGTTACATGTAAACTATATCTAAAACATTATCTTCTTGATTGGGTGAATAATATGATGTATATACTCAATATAAGTATTGTAACAAGATAATTCACAAACTTCACCTCACTCACAAATTTCTTTGTTTTTTTCTTTGAAATGGGGGTATACCCTGGCTTCTGCATCATGATGATGCACACGACCATTTATTAGAAAAGATTCAAAATAGTATCTTTTATAACTCACGTATCACCGATGATTGATACAAAAATCAACCATCAAAAACAACACATACTATGACTACACATCAACATAGCCTTCTAGTATGTCACCAACCAGCCTGGTACAAGATATGCTGAGCGACCATCAGGAGCCGTGTGCATCCAGAAGCCAAGGCATCCTGCTGCCCCTCCGGAGAGAGTAGGGCCTAAAGCTGAACCCAATGGGAGACTTATAACCTGCAAGAAATGAGAAAAGACATTTTTTTATTAAAAATTTCTTTGTCAATCCCATATTCAAATATTGTCTCTAAACATATGCGGAGTAGCGTAGCATTATTCTCATGTGGCCAGCGAGACATAAGCAGTCGGAAGTCAAAGCACAACAAACTTGCCTATTAAATAACCCAAATTATTTCGTGTGAACATTAGCCATGTGGTAGAGCCTTAAATTAATGACGATCCATACGGCTTGTGGCCAGCTATTAGCCTCCACCCTGCGCATTAGAGCATCTCTAACGGACGAACTAAAAAAAGCAAGTTCAATCTTTCGAAAAACATTTTTCGAGCGAATTCAGTGGTGGCGCAGAACAGGAGCCGTATTCAAAACCGAGAAAATGGAATTCAAATATAGCGGGAGAATTGATCATCGCAATCAAGTTCGTAAAACTGAAAATGGAACTTCATAGTTGCATGATCGACATTGCGATCGCAAAATACACATTACATATAGAATTTCCTCCGCCGCACGACCTAACTTAGACTATCGGGGACCTAGTCGGAGTCGAGGTCGACGACCTCCTTCTTCATGTGGCGGACGGTGGCCTCCTTCTGTGCCGCCTCGTACGGGCGCACCTGACGAACGGCGTCCACCTCCTAGCGGCGGAAGTGTGCGCGTGCCTCGGTCTCCGAAATGACGGCGACTTGTTGGATCGCTGTCGCCTCCTCCTCGTTGTTGAGGACATAGTCCGCGGAGTTGAAGACGGTGCGCGCCGGCGCCGCCTCCTCCTCCTCCTCCTCCTCCCCCTCGTCGTCGCTGCTGTCGTTGACGGACGGCGCAAGGGCACGACCCGATGCGCCGGAGGAAGCGCCCTCGCCGCTATTGGCGTAGCGGGCGAGCTTCCTCGGCGGCGTCAGTCCCCAATTGTTCCACCGGCGCGCGCTTCGCTTCCGCGCGCCCTCCGAGCGGTTCCACTTCCGCCGCTCCGCCTCCAAGCGGAAGACGGGTGGTGGGGGGGGGTGGTGGGGAGTTACTGCAGCCTATCCGCCCGCCTCCCCTCCCGCAGCTGCCGGCGCCAGCCATGCGGTCGCGGTGGAGCTCGCGGAAGAGCGGATGCGTCAATGGCTTGGCTCGAATTTCTCGCCGGAAGTGGAAGCGGCGGACGGCGGAGGAAGAGAAAGAGGTGGAGGGAAGTAGGGTTTTGGAACCGAGCTTGCCTCCGCGGCCTGTATAAATAAAGGCCGCGCGCTTACTTTCTCAGGCCCCCGAGAAAGTTTTACGGGCCGGGCCGCCAATTCAGACGCTGCTCTACATGGATATCCGCTCGAACCCGTAAATCCGTCCGAAAAAATCAGTTCCAACGATATTCACGGGCTTTCTTAGAGTTGCTCATCGGAGTTCTGGTCCCGGTCCCATGTACAGTATATTTTTTGGAGTCTTCCCAACAAAATTTGTCTTCGCTCTCTCTGCAGCCTTAAATTAGTCGGAACAGCTTGTCTAATCTAATCTACGTGTTGCTGTTAGCCATGCCACCGCAGCAGCTAGCGCCTGCTCTTGCCGCTCCATATTCTCACCAAACGACCACTCATATAGTTGTTCCGCCGGGTTCTCGTCAAGAAGCCTCTGCTGCTGTCACTACCCCAGACAGGAATATTCCTGACGGCCGATGTCCGTCGGAAATAACTCGAATCCCGTCAGGAATGCGTATTCGTGACGGTCTCTGTCAGGAACCAGCCGTCGGTAATAAGGTTTCTGGAAAGATTGTCATCGCTGACGGTGACCGACTGGAAAGAGTATTCCTGACGAATTTTCCTGCCGTTGCAAGGGAGCCACGGAAAGAACCATTCCCGTCGGTCCGACCGTCAGGAAAGCCCGTCAGAGACCACGGCCGTCAGGAATTTGCTATAAACCCTGACGCTCTAGCTCTACGTCAGGAAGCACGTTCAGCCTTCAGGAAAGCACAATTTTGGGTGCTCCAACACAAACGTCAGGAATGTAAGCCGTCCGTCAGGAATGTGCGTCAGCACTGTTGCTGAAGCATTTCCCAAATGGAGCCCAAAGATCAATTGGAAAAACATAAAAATTGACATCAATATATAAATATATTTTGCCATCATCAAATCAGCACACACATCAGATTCACAAATCACATTCAATACATTTTTCTCATTGAACAAAATATCACACAGTAATCCGTAATGACACGTACTATATCCATAACAGCCACTTGTTTTTGGCAACATAGAGAAGAAGCAAATATAGAAACATTCAGGTTCACAACTACTCACAAAAGAAAGTCAAATTCCAACATGGTAGCTACATGTGTAACTGCTATATTAATGCTTATTATTCATCCAAGAAAGGTGACTCCTCCCTTGCATGAGTTGTATGAAGCTGGCCTGATGTGGTCGTATCACTTTGCTCTGCGGCACGAGACGATGCCATCACTTGAGTGCCGCCATTTTCTGTAGATGGCGAAGATTGATTCACCTACAAAAACCAACAAGAAATGTTGTTTTAAATTGTGCTAGTAACAGTACAAGTACAGTTCTGTAACTTTGAAGTAGTTATATACCCTGCATACATATAGGTACTAGATGGTATGCATAAGTACAAGTACAGTTCTGTAAATTTGTAGCTATATACCCTGCATACATATAGGTACTCGATGGTATGCATACGACATGTACTATGTAGCAGGAGTACTAATAGAATAAATAACTAGAACTTAAGGAGGATTGGCTTTCTAGTGCAATGACCAAGATAATACAATCAAGCATCGGTCCCTTAGGCAGTACTAGATGGTCTGCATGCATATCATGGAATCTAGTACGTACATGTTAATTATGGATGCTTGGTATGGAAATGAACATGACAACTACTCACCTACACAGAAATTGCTAGTATATATACGTCTGATCATTCTAGAAAGCGCATAGATATCACACCGCATATTGTTCAGAACATGACACAGGTGACATTTTCAAGAATTCCATCACTGCCTACTAAACTCCCAAAATTTCAATGATCTGTAGATTGATTCATTACTCATGAGAAAAAAAAAAGAAACTGCAGTCAGGGTACCCATGATTTGCATTTGCTGCTGCAAGGTGCTTCTCAAACAAAAAAGCTATTGAAACAGCAGCAGCGCACCTCACGCAACTAATAAAAAGATGGATACTGTTGGTTTTTAGTACTTACATGCAAACCATCGTCCATCGAGTCATCTTGAAGGTCTTCCGGGACAGGAAATCCAGCATTGGTATAAAAAAACTGTTGTGCTCAAGTATTAGTTCAGGTTAATTTGGGCAACTGAGAATTCACAATATATGCATATCACAGAACTTACTCTCATATGTTTAGCATAATTCTTATTTTGTTTTTCCAAGAATGTGTTTCTCCTCAACAAATCTTGATACGACATGGAGTTTGCTGGCTTTATGTTGCTTCTTTTAGCAGCAGCAACAACTTCTGACTTCCTGAATGCGCCATCACCTATCGGAAAACGTCCATGAGGCATGCCACCACCGGTGGAGTACAGTACAGCGGGATCAAGATCACTCTCCTGCCAATCTTCTGGATATGCACTTTTAAGACCCTTCTCGTAGTCATCCTTGCAACATGATAAAAAGCATATAACGTTTCAGATTACTACAGATAGTCCTATTGAAGAAAGAGCAAAGTTCGGTGTAACTTACAAGGCGCTTTTTAGCCTTCAGGTTCTCGATGGAGGTGTTGCTACCATTCTCTTTATACTTCTTAGCTCCTACTTTCATGCACTTGTAAGTGTTCATGGTTGTTGCTTGTTCAGGCCCAAATGTCTTTCCCTGCATATGAAACCATGATGTTTTATCACGCTGCCACATCTAGAACTACAAAAAACACATGAAACCGAAGGTGACTCACAATGTACTCTTTGGTGCAAGCGAAATTTCGAGATCCACCTCTGTTTTGTGCAACATCGTCTAGTGATGATGTGCGTGAGAGTTTGCCAAGCCCATGAGATTTAAAGTATTCTTCAGAGCACCAGTACGTACATAGGCTCTCCCATGCTTCGGCATCTTTGCGCCATTCCAGTCTACCTTGTATATATTGGGATCTAGTGAGAAGTTTCTGACATGCATCAGAATCCTTGATTGGCTCGTCAATTTCATAGCAGTATTTCTTGACAGCATCCTTACGAGCTTCGTACATCATTTGCTTCAATTGTTTCCTTGCCAAATTCTGAAGAACACGGTCAGCTTCTACTCTTTTTGCAGGAGTATCATCAGCTAGTGTATAGATGCTCTGCAAACGGAACAAATATGGCACCGATTATACTACATGTGGACATGGAATGCATTGTGTATTTCATATCTTACCCAAAACTCATGCTTAAACTGGTCTGCAGCTGATTCCTTTATTTCCCCAGTTTGCTCATCAGGCGGGTCAACAATACAGTAATCTTCCCATTCAAATGCATGGCGCTTGATTTCCACACCATCCTTGTTCTCCTTGATTATGGATGGGTATTCATATTTCAAAATTGCTGTAACTTGACCTGCTATCCCTTTATCTCCCGTGAAGAAACTGCATAATATTAATAAAGAGCATAAAAAAAACTATGTCAGAAAATGCATCGATGCACAAGGAAAAATGATGTGTTCAATTTATAAACTAACCGATCACCCTCAGGTTCAATTGGAATGAGAACACCATTTGGTGGCCTCTTTAGCCTAGTGCTAGTCCGCCCCTTCTTTTTCTTAATTACAGGGCCATTCTCACGTGAAGCCAAGTCACTTTTGTTCTCCTCATACTTCTCTGAACGAAACCTATACCCATTAACATCATAAACTCCAAACATTTTCACTCTTTTCCTAAAGCCATGTGATATTTGACGCAATGCATTGTTAATACTAGAAGTTTTTTGACACTGCACGAAATATTAGTTGTATTAGTGTCTAGTTCAAATCAAGTTGAAAATAATCTACTAGGACATGAGACAGAGAACACATTACGATAGTTCTAAACCAACTGAAAAAGTCAGGGCACTCTTTGTTGACAACTCTTGAACCAAATAACCTCAGTTCTAGCTTTTGTTTTTCAGTTGGTTTGCTTCGACCAGTCCAATGTTTTGTGTCATACTGGCTAAAAGGAGAAAACAACATTCAGATGTTAAAAAAACATATACATAGTGAACCTACTTTAACAAGTTTCTACAGGATAGAAAACACATACTTGAAGAATCCATCCATCTCATCGAGGTTTGTCAAGATATACATAAATGCTGCATTGTATTCGTTTGTTGTAAGATCATAAAGACCACGAAAACTCATGCACCGGCCAGGACGTTGAAACATTTCAAGGTCACAAGTGGACTGAAATGTTGCTGCGCCATCATCATACCTAGGTGGTCGGTTTCGGACCGAGTGCGCACTTGACTTTAAATAAAGAGAGAAAAAGTTGGTGGCCTCATCAATTAGGCACGCCTCAGCTATTGATCCCTCAACTCGTGACTTATTACGTACTTTCTTTCTAAGCTTTCCAATACCCCTGAATGAAAAAAACTATAATGTTGAAGTATAAATGCATTGTCTAATCTCTTCCATCAGATTGGTCTTTTGGTTGCATTGGTTAGAGCATGCAGTTCTACATGGTATCAGAGCGGCACGCTCCTTGACCTAGCCGCCGCAAAGTTTCCGCGCCGCGCCGCCCTCGGGGAGGTCGATCTCCATGATCTACTCCGGGGGCCGCGCAACCCGTATGAGGGTTCGTTCGCCGATCCGTTGATCCGCTGCCCTCGAGTCTTTTTTTTTTCTAATCTGTAGATTGGTTTTCTTTTTGCTCCGCCGGTCGCTCGACCGGCGTTTTCTTTTTGGTTTTACCGATCATAGATCGGATTGAGTCGCTCATCGCCGTCGTCCACTTGCGCCTCTACTCCGACAACGGCATCGACCTGCACCGGCCATCAACCGCACGGCACAGCCGGACGTGCTACACACGGGGCGCCCCTACGTGCGACGCAGCAGGCTGTCTCGCTCGCGCGGTCTCCATCGCCGGCTCGTCTCCACCGTCATCGCCCTGGACATCGTCGACAACGTCGCAATCGGCTCCGATCTGCGCGTCGTCCACGCCATGGCGCGTATCGCGCCGCCGTCGGTCTGATCAACCGACCCCGCGCACGACTACGACAAGCACGTCCCCGAGCACGCGCCTACCACCGATCGAGCATCGGGGTGCCGTTGCGTCGCCCCTTCGGGCCGCAGTGCCGCCGCCTTTGGTCCCTGCTACCGGCCTCCGACGCGCCTTCCGAGGCGTGTACGTCGCTGGTGGTCTCCCGCCGCTGCACCGACTCGCGCCTGGCAGCTACGCCGGCCCCTCGGGCCGTGGCGTCGCTGCACACGGTCACCTTCACCGTCCCCCGCGCATCGATGTCTTAAGCCACCACAGCGCCGCCCCTTCGGCGCGGGTCGCCTCCGTCTGCGCATGGCCTTCGTCACGCCGTCGGGTCTACCTGGCCAAAAGAAAACCAATCTACCATGTAGAGCATGCAGTTCTACATCGTATCAGAGCCAAGAGGTCTTGAGTTCAAGACCCGGCTGGCGCAATAAAATAAAAATATTACAGCCCACTTTCGGTCCACGTTTAGGCCTGAGGGAGCCACACGTGAGGGGGAGTGTTGAAGTATAAATGCATTGCCTAATCTCTTCCATCAGATCGGTCTTTTGGTTGCATTGGTTAGAGCATGCAGTTCTACATATAACAATGAAGAAATAGATTAACCAAGGACAGAAAATATGTTATAGTTTCATTTAAATGTACCTCTCATAACGATACATCCATATATTCTGGACGGGACCAGCTAATCGGGCCTGGCGAGGCAGATGGATCATCAAGTGTTGCATGGGATTGAAAAACCAGGAGGGAATATCTTCTCTAGTTTGCAAATCAAGACAACTATATTCTTTTCAAGATTAGCTACCGTTGCTTTGCTGAGTTGTTTAGCACATAATTGCCTATAGAAAAAGTTAAGCTCTGAAAGACAAACCCAAATATCCTCAGGTAGGAAACCACGAAAAGCAGCAGGAAGTAGACGCTCGATAAATATATGATAGTCATGACTTTTGAGACCAAAATTTTTCTTATCCTTCATGTTAACCCCCCTTCTGAAGCTTGCAGCATACCCATCAGGAAACCTCAAACTTTTGAACCAATTCAAAATAATGACCTTATGCTTCCCCTCGATGCAGAAAGGAGCCCTTGGCTTCTCCCACTTGCCATTCAGCATTGGTTTTAGATGCAACTTGGTGCGATTGCAAATTAATTCTAGATCCTGCCTTGCTTTTACATTGTCCTTTGTCCTATCAGGTATGTCAAAGCATGTGCTCCATATAGACTCAGACACAATTTTTTCATTGTGCATTACATCAATGGTATGGCGAAGAAGCAATTTTTCAAAATAAGGCAGTTCCCAGAAACAGCTAACATGGTTCCAGTTGTGTTCTTTGCCATATAAACCATCAACTACTCGCATTTTTGCTTGGGCATGCACTTCCAAACCAGTCAAACACCTAGGTGGTCCCTCTAGCACTACAGTATCTTTCCGAAATGCATCAGCTTGGGTTCTAAACTCATGATTTGGAGGAAGAAACCTCCTGTGGCAATCAAGCTAGGTTTTTCTTCTCGGTAGGCAAAAAATCTCGGTGGGTACCGGTATTCCGGTATTTCGGAAATTTCGGAAATACCGGCCAAATACCGGCCGAGATTTGTCAAACCAACTCTCTAATTTGTTCAAAATTTATATAAAAAATTTAAATTTGACCAAATTATTTAAATACCGGGATATTTCGTTCGGTATTTATTTTTCTCGGTGGTAACCGGTAAAACCGGTTTTCGCCGAAATCTCGGAAATTTCGGCCGAGAAAAAAAACCCTGGTGGCAATCAAACCAGCATGCCTTCCCACCTTTGTCTAATCGGAATGCTTGTGTATCACTTCCACAGTCATAACATGCAAGTCTCCCATGTGTGCTCCACCCAGCAACCATTCCGAAGGCAGGAAAATCATGGATTGTCCAAAGTTGTGCTGCCTTCATGTCGAAGTTTTGTTTCCCGTATGCATCCCATGTTCGAACGCCACCCCACAATTTGGACAACTCATCAGCCAAAGGTTGCATAAGAATATTCAATTTAGTTCCAGGATGTTCAGGACCGGGGATAACTAGAGCAAGAAATATGTATTCTGGGCGCGTTATGACATCAGGTGGAAGATTTAAAGGACACAAACACAGGCCAACATGAATAAGAAGCAGCAGTCAAACTGTAAGGTGTGAAGCCATCGGTTGCCATAACTAGTCGCACACTCCTAGGATCTGATGCAAAGTTAGGTTCATCTTTATCAAGTTGTTGCCATGCTTCACCATCACATGGGTGCACCATCATATCATCATCATCATCAGGGTGAGGAGTTTTTTGTGATACCGCATCATTTTTGCGGTCTCCTCATGAGCATACAATCGCTGCAACCTATCTGTTATGGGCATGTATCGCAACACTTTATGTGCGACCTTCTTGGAACCTTCTTTGTACCGAGGGGCTTTACAAAAATCACACTTAAGTTTAGCCTCATTGTCTTTGTAATAGAGCATGCAATTATTGCGACACACATGTATTTTATGATATAGCATACCAAGACCCTCTAGCAATTTCTTGGACCTATAGAAATTCGTCGGCAAGGATGAATTGCTAGGCAGCAGCTCATGTATCAGCTGAAGCGTATCATTATAAGCAGATTCGGATTGGTTGTTCATTGACTTTATGGTCAACAACCGTGCTATGGCAGACATAGTTGAGTGGCTTGTGTTTTCATGCACCAACTCTTTCACACTATCAAGCATCCTATAAAAAGCTTTGGCAGATTCTATTGGTTCCTCTCCTACTAGAGGGTTAGAAGCAGCTAAGTCGGTCATCATATCGTCCATCCTATCATTATCATCCACATCAGCACCTCCATGGTCTGTTTGATGGACACGGCCCTCACCATGTTCTGTCCAAACATTGTAATTCCGCTTGAAACCAAAGCCACACAAATCTAACTCCACAGCATCTCTATCCTTCGTAATATAGTTACGACAGTCTGCGCATGGACATTTGATCTTTCCATTCTGCACTACATTGGCTTGAGCAGAGAAAGCAAAATCTAAGAATTCTTTTGTGTTTTCATACCACTCATCTGTTGATTTACCACGTTTCCAACCACTATACATCCAAGCTCGATCATTCTGTTTTTTACAATTAATAAAATATTGCAACCAAATATCAGAATGCAGCAACAAAATGGAAATAAAAAATTATAAACATAAAGGAATGCCATATCACGTCCATACCGAAGTTTCACCATCAGCAGCCATGGCACGTCAACACACTTGGAGCGATCTTGCCTGCCAAGGACAAACATATTAGATTACTAATTGCCTTTATTCAGAAAAAATAAAGATTTAGAGTACATGTGTAGACGCGACTACTGGAACGCAATCGAACAAAACTTACTACATTAGTAAAGTGTGTGATCTGCAGTGCGATCATATAAAAATCACTCATCTGACCATAAGGATAAAATAATCAAGGCATGCTCTCTACTAATGAGTGAGTTGCAATGTTCTCAATGGCATCATTATTATCCTCCGGCGGGAAAATGACCGTTGAGAGGAGCGGAGATTGCGGAGGCGATCTGAGTAGCGATTTCGCCACTCCGTCGCCGGTGATAGAGGGGTCGTCGAAATGGCTAGGGCGAAGCCGTTTCTGGATACTCCAAGCTTCTGACGATGAGGAGGATGACGATGGTGCAGAGCCGTCGTCGGAAGGCGCAGACGCCGACAAGTCGATCGCGTATCTGTGCCGCACACCATCGCCGGTGAGTGGCATCGATATGGTTGATGACTCGCAAGATCTTGCGCGGCGGGCTATCAAGCGGCTTCAGAAACGCGACGCACAGCGTATGGCGACCAAGGCTTCGATGATGTTGGCGGCTACAGAAGGTACGTCTATATCTTCTCCGGTGCCGTTGGGCATGACTAAATTCAAAGAATCGGCACGGCCGGTATTGGAACCCTCGGTTTTCAAGGATGACGGTGATGGTGATTGGACGGTGGTTCGCCGGAGGCATCGGCCGCCGGTGATCACGGGGAAGATCCAATTTTCGAACAATGCAAAAATTTCAAAAACCACGGATATGTCTGGTTTGGGCCTAGTTCGATTGCGGGCTAGCCCAACCAAGCAACCGGGTGTCGGCAATCCATCTCGGATTCGATCGGACGGAGATCTTGCGCCACGTCAAGCCAGGGTAGGGAATTTCACCGCAGGGCATGCGTTCAGGCGGCTTTTAGGGTTTTCCTGGCGCAAAAAGGAGCCAGGTGAACCTGTCTGGCGGCGGCACGATCTCCCGTCCGCGATGAATGGCGATGGTGGTCGCGGTGGTTTCAATCCTGGCCGGGGTGCTTTCAACGCTGGTCGTGGAGGTTTCCAAGGACGCACTGGCTACCATGGTCGAGGATACCAAGGTAGAGGAGGGTTCCAGGGCCGTCATGGCTTCCAGGGGCGAGGTAGTGCGGCTCCACGCGGCAGACATGGGACTGGCCGTGGTGGACACCATTCTTATCAAGGTACATCTGATTTTTCTGGTATGGGAAGTGGAGCTAATTTCGTGCAAGGAGAGAGTAGCAGCAGTGGGGCGATGAACAATTATTTTCAACGCTAGCCTTGGGCGGGTAACTCTCAGCGAAACAATGGTCCCTCCGTTGGAAACAATGGAGGATATGTGGGGAACCAACAGAGATGGCAAGGGGATAGGGATTACCAGTACCGCCCTCGAGATCAACCAAGGTCTGGCATTGATGCCGACTTGCTGCAGCAGACGGTGCAGGCTGTGGTCGCGGTGGTCACGGCAGCAACTAAGGCTGCTAAACCATCTCAGTGTGCTCCTCCTCCAGTACCTTTGACAGAGGGTTCGGGATTGCCTACAATGACATCGATTGCGGTGTCTAATGCAGCGACTCAAGTAACCCAAGGGGCACAGGAGAATCTGGGGGCACAGGAGAATCAGGGGACAGCGCCCAAAGCAAAGGATGGTGATGGACAAGGCCTTCAGAAGAAGAAGAAGGAGGACAAGTCAGGATGTTTCAGGTGTAAGCAACCAGGGCATCTTATTCATGACTGTCCGGTTCCTTTTTGTGATCTATGCGAGTCTGTCCATCATGCAACCCATGCTTGTCACCTTCTTCAATCCTCTAAGCCTACGGCAATTCTTCATGGGTATGCAAATGAGGGTTTGATGTTTTTTGAACTTGCTTGTGGGGCTTTCAAAGCTAAAGTGGAAAATCCAAGATTAGCTAAGATTACTATTGAAGGAGATGCTATGACTATCCCAGAGCTTATTGAGCAACTCAAGAAGATTGTTCCTTCAGACAAGTTCAACTGGGAGGTTTTTCATTTTAAGGAGAATGTGTATAGAGTCAAGTTGCCAAGTAAGCAAGAAGTTCAATGCCTCAAAAATCTCCGTACTTATATTTGTAATGATAGGGAATCATGCTTAGTTTTTGATGTTTGGTCTTCTTTGGAGGAGCCCATGTATTCGTTGCCAGAAGTTTGGGTTCGAGTGACTGGTTTTCCTAGTGATATTATAACTGACTACTTGTCCTTATGGAGTGTGGGCACTCTTTTTGGCAAGACTTTAGATGTGGACATGGCATATACCAGGAAAAATAAGGTACTTAGGACTAAAATTGGATGTTTGGATAGTCGTCTTATTCCTAAGGATAGTGATATGTTTATTAGAAGGGGCTTTTTAAAGCTATTTTTTGAGGTTGAGGAAGATAAGGGGAACAATGAGGTTGATATGGTTGAGGCCAATAATGGGGAAGATGGAAATGATGATGCTGCTAATGAAGACCAAAATAAAGAGGGGGGAAATGACATGGATATGGACCCAAAAGGGCAGAGTGAGACAAAGGATGCAAATACTGGAGTACAAAATGGTGTGTCGATTAATGATGGAGTCCAAGGGTTGAAGTTGGCTCAAACTGAGGTTAATATTGGTACTATTAAAATACCTATTACCCCTGCAGGTGTTCTTTCTCATGGTAAAATTCTGAGCCAAAATATGCTTTTTTCGAATAATTCATCACCTGTCCATTTTTGGCTAAAAAACAATTCTGGTGCTGACTTCCATACTGTTTCTGTCTCAGGGCTATCTATTTGGGGATTGCCCCAGATCCTATCGGGATCGGTGCTCAGAGCTACCTCTGCAGCGCCCGTGTCAGCAAAGCAGGCGGTCTCGGGTCCTGCAATGCATGGCGTTGGCCGGCGGGCTGATGTATCGGCATGTGCCACGAGTGCGCATGCTGTGCGTGGAAGAGACAAGATCGGATCCACTGTGGTCGAGGAGGCATCGGTGGGAGTGGATGGGAGGAGGACTTCGGCGCAGAAGATCGGCCAGCAGGGGCTGGCGCAATCTCTGACGCCACAGCAGACTGTGGCTGGGCCGACAGGGTGCCCCGGATTTTCTACGCCGGCCAAGTCTGTGCTGAGTGCAAACACTGCGAACTGGCCGCAGAAGATCCACTCGCTGGACCAGGTGCTCAGTGCTGATCACCGGCCAATTGGCAGCCAATCATTGGGGGATCTCAATACTGGTTGTCAAGGATCCTTTGCGCCTGTTTCGCCTGTAGCTCACGGTATGGATCCGTTTTCCCATTTTCCGCCTGTTGTTTCTTTTTCAAACATGGATGAGAATGAGTTTTTGATGGCGGGAGGAAATCTCTTTCATACAGGCAATGCTGCAAATAAATCTTCAACACGTGTCGTTGGTCTGGCAAAAGAGAAGGAGAGTGTAGAGGTCATGCCACATATACGAGATGAGAAAAACAATGGTGATGATCATAGGGTGGGGATTGCCTCGCCTCAAGCTATTGGTAATTGCCCTATCTCAGATACAAATGCATTACACTCCTTATCTACTTGTAGTCTTATTGAGGTCTCACCTGATATTATGCAAGCTAATCACACTGTTGAGGAGGTTATTGCTTTTGGTGGTATTCCAAAGCCATCATCGGGAGTGAGGTCCAGTGCTCGGCTAGGAAGCCAGATGGATGGGGATATGCCTCAGATTGACAGAACTATGAAGAGGGCTCAAAGGAGGGATGATCCTCAAGTGGCAGGTACGTCCTCTTTTCCAAAACTTTCTATTGTTAATATTCCAGATTCTGAGGTTATGCATAGAGCAGAGTCTTTAGGAGTATCTCTGGGGGAAAATGAAATGGAAGTGCTAAGATCTATTAAAGATTAAGAATGTAGAGGAAAAACGTATCCTAACAATTTTACAAAAAAATGCGGATGAGAATTTGGACAAGGATGAGGGGCCTTCGACTCTTGTTATGTCAAAAGTATCTACACTTTGTGAGGATTTAGTTGATGATGAGGTTTTTCCACTGGATTTAGATGATCATTTGGATCACCTAAAACAGGGTATAAAGGAGAAAAAACTAGACAAAGGAAAACTTACGACTTAAATAATATTCGCAGAAGTAATAGGAGAAGAATTAAAAAACAATTTTTATAATGCAAAATCTAAAAGGCATTAATTGGAACTCAGGGGGTTTTGGAGATACTGCAAAGCATCTGTTTGTTCAAGTGGCCATTAGGGAACATAAGTTGGATTTTCTAGCCTTGTTGGAGACTGGGAGATCAAACTTCTCTATATCTTTCCTGAACAAACTTGCGGCGGGATACAACTTTTCCTGGTTTTGTTTACCTCCTCATGGTAGGTCTGGGGGAATTCTAGTGGGAATAAACACAGATACCTTACAAGTGGCAAAGGTGACTACTGGGGATTTTTGTGTCAAATTTCATTTAAAATGCAAAAGAGATGGTTTTGAATGGGTTTTAGTGCCAATTTATGGGGCTGCCCAAGACTCGCACAAGGGAGAATTTTTAGCAGAACTAGTAAGAACTTGTGAATCTGAGACATTGCATGGATGAGAGAAACTCATATAAC
>NC_061513.1:13230245-13374000 GCF_022539505.1 Lolium rigidum
GGGGAATCTCTATTTTACAATATGCCGATGATACAATTCTTTTTTTGGAACATGACCTTCTAAAAGCTGTAAACATGAAGTTAATATTATGCATTTTTGAAGAACTGTCGGGTCTAAAAATTAACTTCCATAAAAGTGAGCTTTTTTGTTTTGGTAAGGCAAAGGATGATGAGGACCAATATAAAGAAATTTTTGGCTGTGATGCTGGATCTCTCCCTTTTAGATATTTGGGTATTCCAATCCATTGCAAAAAACTCAGGAATTCTGATTGGTATCCAGTTGAAACACGGTTTGAAAGCAAGCTGGGATGCTGGAAAGGAAAACTATTGTCTTATGGGGATAGGTTGGTGTTAATTAATTCAGTTTTAACCAGTTTGCCTATGTTTATGTTATCTTTTCTTGAAATACCTGTTGGGGTAAGGAAAAGATTGAATTTTTATAGATCTAGGTTTTTCTGGCAATCTGATGAAATAAAGAAGAAATATAGGCTCACCAAATGGAATATTGTTTGTCGACCTAAAGATCAAGGTGGTTTAGGTATTGAGGTACTCGAACTTAAAAATAAATGCCTTTTGAGTAAATGGTTGTTTAAGTTGCTTAATGAGGATGGGGTGTGGCAGGAGTTATTACACAATAAATATATAAGACATAAGCCATTATCGGCTATTTAGCCTAAGCCCACAGATTCGTCTTTCTGGAAGGGTTTAATGCATGTGAAGGAGGAATTTTTTAAAAGAGGTTTTTTTAATATTGGTAATGGAATTAATACTCGCTTTTGGGAGGATGTATGGTTAGGGAAAACTCCTCTGGCCGATCAATATCCATCATTATATAATATTGTGCGTCACAAAAATGTAACGGTAGCACATGTGTTTGCCCATACCCCACTGAATATTAGTTTCAGAAGGGCTTTGTTGGAAAACAGATGGATTTTATGGTTGCAGTTATGCCGAAAACTAATGACGGTAAATTTGAATGATGAACATGATCGTTTTATTTGGGATCTGACAACCAATGGTAAATTTACAGTGAAATCTATGTATGAAGATCTGATGAGTGATCACACCCCATATCTGAGAAAATATTTGTGGAAAGTTAAGATACCTTTAAAAATTCGAATTTTTATGTGGTTCCTTAGTAACAAGGTGTTGTTAACTAAAGATAATTTAGCTAAACGGAATTGGAACGGATGTATGAAGTGTGTTTTTTGTGGAGCACATGAAACAGTCGAATATCTTTTCACTGAATGTCCATTGGCTAAACTTCTTTGGCGAACGGTTAATTTTACTTTTGATCTTCCACCTCCAACCAATGTTACAAATATGTTTGGAAATTGGTTAAATGGAGTAGATAGACAATCTAAAGCGTTCATCCGTGTGGGAGTTTCTGCTTTATGTTGGTCTATTTGGAGGGTTCGAAATGATCTTATCTTTAACAAAAAAATATTCTTTCCACTATTTGCAGGTTATTCACATGATGGCTCACTGGGTCCAGCTATGGGCTCTCCTTTCGCTGGAGGGGCTCAGGGATGCCATGGTTTCTGGATGCACACGGCTCCTGACGGTCCCTCAGGATATCTTGTGCCAGGCTGGCTTGCTTCGTACTAGAAGGCTACAATGATGTGTAGTTTTCCTAGTTTTTTATTCCGCTGGTTGATTCTTGTATCAACTGTAGGCGATGTTTGTTTTCTTTAGAATGTAAGACTGGATAAAACTTTTTGGTTAATAAAAGGCCGTGTGCATCATCATGATGCAGAAGCCGGGGTTACACTCCCCATTTCGAAAAAAAATGGCATCATTACAATGCAGTAAAAGGTGGTATCATAAACAATGGCAGCAATGGCATCACTAAACCGTAAGTTAATATTAGATATTCTTGACCATGCTCTGCAAACCAATGATCTTGACTTTCCTCTAAATAAACAAAGACTTGGAAGTTAACTAATCAACAGGGTGAAAACCTAAGATCGTTGGAGGCATTGTTTTGAGAGCGGGGACTATCTTCAGGGTGAAAACCTAAGATCGTTGATCGGGCGACGATGGTGTTAGCGCACTGTTCCCTTCTTGGAGGCGTCGTTTTTGGAGAGTCTGTATTTCAGGTGTTGTCTTGGCGGTGGATGTATGGCTGTTGTTAGGCTCGAGATACTGTAGCGGGACTTTTGTTTTCTTAGTTTTCTTTTCTTTTTTTTGGCTGTGTGCATCCGTAGTGCCATTAGGGTGGTGCGTTGTTGCAGAGGCTGGGTGTAATTGGTATCGTTTTGATATTAATATATTCCCTTTATCGAAAAAAAACTAATCAACACAACTACCTAATCAGCTGCAGATTGCCATTCATCGCAGCCTGACTTGAATTATTCAGGGTGCTGTTGTTGTAACTTATACATGGGACGGATCTGGAGGTAAAGGTGATTCCAAGTTTCCTTGTTTACATTCAGTTTCATCTACTAAAATATTACATACATGCCCAACTGCCCTATTTGCTGCTTGAGTTGATAGTCAGTATGATGTACCTGAAGCAGGAAAGAAGAGATAGTGCACAGGCAAGCAGCGGAAGGGGGCGCGTAGTTTGCAGTGAGGACCGGGGTAGATCGATTGGTCAGCCGCTGAACTGAAATCAAGAAAAAAAATTCTGAGAAAGAGAGGAGAGATTAAGAGCAGAAGAAGATCACATATTTACCTGGAGGAGCGATGTAGATCAGATCGAGGGGAGCCGGAGAGGATCGATGCGGAGCAGGTTGTTCGCTGGAAATTAGGCAGGCGTGGCGTCCTCCCAGCCTGGTCAGTGGAGGGAAGGAGTTCGCGTGGTGTTTGTTGGCCCAGCCCCACTACGCCGTCGAGTACGGTCCGACGACGAAGACTTCCCGGCGAGACGACGACCTGCACACACGTAGCAATCGAGCCAAAGCTAATCTGCAACCCACGTACGATCAGCTAGAACTCACGCACACGAAAAACGATGTATAGCCACAGGCCCGTATCGAGCCTGTTGTTTACTTTGTATTGATTCTCGATGTGTTTCTTACAAGCCAGGATGATGCATATATATACTAGGCCTATGCTAATCAGAGTCGAACAGCTAGAGCTAAACTAAACCGACTAGAACAGCTAGCACTATACACGCAACGTATTGTACTCGTACACGGAACAACGGCACATGACGCCGTGCCAGCGTCGGACGTGATTATTTCCAACAATCACCCCCCTAAGCACGATGTGCCCGTCTTCACAGCTTGGACGCCGATCCTTCGTCGCATCTCCAAGAACTTCAGTCGACCCAAAGATTTGGTCAGAATATCTGCAAGCTGATCATCGGTGCGAACATAGTTGACTTCAATCTTGCCCTCCTCTACACACTCCCGTATGTAGTGATACCTCGTATCAATGTGCTTACTCCTGTCATGGTGTACCGGATTCTTGCACAAAGAGATTGTAGACTTGTTGTCAACATTAAGCACCACCCTTTCCGCTTCCTCGTTCATGAGGTCACCGAGTAGCCTTCCTAGCCACACACCTTGACACGCCGCGGTTGCAGCTGCTATATACTCAGCTTCACATGAAGATAATGCAACTACCTTTTGCTTCTGTGATAGCCAACTTACGATGCTATTTCCAAGGAAATATGCCACGCCCGAGGTACTCTTACGGTCGTCAACATCGCCTGCCATGTCGCTGTCACTATAGCCAAGTATCTTCACCTTCCCCTTCTTCTTCAAATAGACAATACCGTAGTCAGTTGTCCCTTTGATGTACCTGAGTATATGCTTCACCGCTGCCCAATGTTCCGTTGTGGGGGCCCAGCCCCACTACGCCGTCGAGTACGGTCCGACGACGATCGACGACGAAGACTTCGTCGTCGATCGTCGTCGGACCGTACTCGACGCCGTAGTGGGGCTGGGCCAACAATTGGTATCAGAGCCTCGTGGAGGATCTCCTAGTAACGGGAGGTCATGACGAAGGAGGTGGGCGAGTCTTCCGGCGCCGCGGCGCCGGTGTCGACGCAGTACCCGCAGTACATCCGCGACAACTACACGGTGTGGGCGACCACAATGATGTGGGCGCTCGAGTCCAACGAAATCCGGGAGGCTGTTGATCCAGGCGGCGACGAGTTCAAGAAGGACGCGCCAAAGTACCGCAAGGACCGACAGGCACTCACGGCCATCTGCTCGGTGATGCCGATGGACGTGAAGCAGCACCTAATCTCGAAGACATCTGCAAAGGAGGCGTGGGAGACGATCAAGACGCTGAATCTTGGTCATGCGCGTGTCCGCGAGGCGGCCCTACAAACCTTGCAGAAGCAGTACGAGAACCTGGAGATGGGAGTAGATGAGAAGCTGGACGCCTTCGCTTCGAGGGTCGCTACATTGGTCAATGGGATTCGCTCGCTGGACGAGAAGCTCGAGGAGATCTCAATCGTAAGGTGTTTCCTACGCGCGGCGCCGCCGCGTTACTTGCCCGTTGTTTCGGCAATCGAGCAGTGCGTCGATCTCAAGACTCTCACGATGGACGATTTGGTCGGACGGTTCAAGGCGCATGATGAGAGGATGAAGATCACCTATGGCGGCGAAGCAAAAGTGGAGGAGCACGTGATGCTTACGCGCGCCCAGTGGCAGGCAATGGCGGCAAGAGAGAAGAAGAGCAATGGAGCATCAAGCAGCGGTGGTTATCAAGAAGCCTCGCACCCGGCGAAGAAGTCGGATGAGAAGCCGAAGAAGCCAAAGAAGAAGTTCGATAAAAATAATCTTCGCTGCCATAATTGCAACCAGCTCGGTCACTTCAAATCGGAGTGTCGCAACGCTCCGAAGAAGAAGGCTCTCTTGGCGAAGGAAGGAGATGATGGACCAATGATGTTGATGCTCGAAGTATGCGAGCTGATGGACAACGTTGAATCAACTCCGCAGGTGCCGGCTAGGGAGATCGTCACGCTCGAGGAAGACAAGGTTTTCCTTCATGACAAGGCGAGGATGAGGACAGCGAGGCATGTCTGGTACCTCGACACAGGCGCAAGCAACCACATGACCGGCGACAAGGCTCAGTTTTCTGAGCTAGACCTCTCGGTGGGAGGAACGGTTCGGTTCGGCGATAGATCGACCGTTGGGATAGCAGGGCGAGGCACTGTCCTGTTTGAGTTGAAGAACGGCGGTCACAAGGTACTCACGGATGTGTACTATATCCCCAAGTTGAAGAGCAACATCATCAGTCTTGGTCAGCTCGCGGAGCGTGGATGCAAGATCGTGATCGAGGACGAGTTCTTATGGGGGTATGATCGTCAAAGGCAACTCATCATGAAGGTGGAGAGGGCGAGGAATCGACTCTACATCCTCAACCTGGATCGGGTGGATCCGGTATGCTTGATGTCAAGCATGGAAGACTCGGCATGGAGGTGGCACGCGCGCTACGGGCATCTTAATTTCCAGGCTCTACGACAACTTGGACAGAAGGAGATGGTACGTGGCTTACCGTGTGTTGATCATGTTGAGCAGGTGTGCGATGGTTGTCTCATTGGGAAGCAAAGGCGAGCCCCGTTTCCAAGGGAGGGACAATATCGAGCAAGCAAGGTTCTTGAGTTGGTGCATGGAGACCTATGCGGACCAATCACGCCGGCGACCCCCGCCGGGAACAAGTATTTTTTGCTCATCGTCGACGACTTCAGTAGATACATGTGGGTTGTGTTGCTGAAGAGTAAGGATCAAGCTTTGCAAGCGTTCAGGATTGTGAAGATGGCAGCCGAGGTGGAGTCCGAGGCAAAGTTGAAGGCCCTCCGTACCGATCGGGGTGGGGAGTTCAAATCCAATGAATTCAAGGCGTTTTGTGAAGCTCATGGGATCCAGCGGTACCTTACCGCGCCATATTCACCGCAGCAAAACGGTGTTGTGGAGAGAAGGAACCAAACCGTGGTGGCCATGGCACGTAGCATGATGAAAAGCAAAGGCGTGCCGGGCAGGTTTTGGGGAGAGGCGGTCACGACAGCCGTCTATCTACTGAACAGGGCACCAACTAAGAGCGTGGTTGGTATGACTCCGTACGAAGCCTGGTACGGACACAAGCCCTCGGTTGATCATCTTCGTACTTTCGGGTGCGTGGCGCATGTGAAGACGGTGGCCGGGCATACTAGCAAGTTGGCGGATCGAAGTACTCCAATGGTCATGATCGGCTATGAAGCCGGTTCGAAGGCGTATCGCGCGTACAATCCAGTGAATAAACAGTTGGTGGTGACACGCGACGTCGTCTTCGAGGAGGAGAAATCATGGAATTGGGGCTCCGCGGAACCGGTACAATCAATTTCTAATGAAATATTTACTGTAGTCTACAGTGATTCACATGCAGATGATCAAGAAACAGCGTCACGGGGTGTTACGGATTCAGGCGCTGCTTCAGGTTCAGAAGATGGAGGTCCGGGCGCGACAAGCAGCAGCGCTACGTCTGATGGTGCTAGCGATCGGAACAGCGCGCGGAACGGCAGCGAGTCGAGCGCTCGCTCGACCGAGCCGCTAGGGAGCTCTCCGTACAGGAGTCCTGGAGCGAGCAACAGCTCACGGAGCAGGGCGCGCGGCCCAGACTGGGAGGAGCCAGGGATGCCGGATGAAGAACCAAGCACCCCACGAGGTGGCTTTGAAGCTTCACCCAGCAGTCCAGCAAGCCTAGCTGGGCGTGGTGCTGTTCCATCACCAGGACGTGGACGGGAATCACAGGGTGGCTCTGATCGTCCTGTTTCCCCGCGAGCTACTGAAGATTTAGCAGACGCTGAAACACGTACATCGTCAGCTCCAGCGTCTCCTCCAAATGCATCGGAAGAAAGGAGACGTCCGTCTACTCCGGAAAAATTTCGAAGCGTACTGGAATTGTATCCGCCGGAGACCCTTCGTACAACGCGTGCGCGAGGGAGAGGACAAGGTCGGTGTTTACTCACCGAGGAGCCGACGAAGTTCGAGGACGCAAACACGGAGGAGTGTGGGCGTCGTGCTATGGATGAGGAGTTGGTGTCGATTCGTGACAACAATACATGGAAGCTTGTCGATCTACCCAACGGCCAAAAAGCCATAGGGCTCAAGTGGGTGTACAAGATCAAGAAGGATGCCGAAGGGAATTTGGTGAAACACAAAGCAAGGCTAGTGGCCAAGGGCTACGTGCAAGAGCAAGGTGTGGATTTCGAAGAAGTGTTCGCTCCCGTTGCAAGGATGGAATCGGTGAGATTAATTATCGCTCTCGCAGCTCAAGAATCCTGGAAATTGCATCACATGGATGTGAAATCCGCATTTTTGAATGGGGAGTTGGAAGAAGAAGTCTATGTGAAGCAACCACCGGGATTCGTCAAGCGAGGAGAGGAACACAAGGTATTGAAGCTACACAAGGCGTTGTACGGGCTACGGCAGGCCCCTCGGGCGTGGAACATCAAGCTTGATCGTACATTGATCTCTCTCGGATTCGAGAAGAGCCCACTGGAGCATGCTATGTATAAGCGAGGTCAAGGAAGGGATCGTCTACTAGTTGGCATCTATGTCGACGACCTATTGATAACCGGAGCGGATGAGGAGGAGATTGCTAAGTTCAAGCTACAGATGAAGGAGTTATTCAAGATGAGTGATCTAGGCTTGTTGACCTACTATCTTGGGATCGAGGTGCAACAAAAGCTGGGTGAGATCACACTATGCCAGGAGGCATATGCGAAGAGAATACTCGAGAATTGTGGCATGGAAGATTGCAATCCAACTCAAGTTCCAATGGAACCTCGGCTTAAACTAAGCAAGAAGAGCGAAGCACCCGCGGTTGATGCAACGGAGTATAGGAGTGTGGTCGGAAGTTTGAGGTATCTCTGTTAGAAATAAACCACGTGTATGTCTCATGTGTGTGCGTGAGTCTGTACTTGTGTAGTTTTCTGTAAGTAGGATGCAGTAGGGGCCGTTGGAGACAGGCTGTTTGGAGCTGTTGGAGCAGCCGCGTCATACGCGTATGTGCGCGTCGTGCGTCCATGCCGCCCGGAGTATACGGATCAGAGCGGCAGCGTGGAGGGTGTGGAGTTCGTGCTTCAGCGGCAGCCCCTAGCTAGATATAAAAACCTCTCTGTATACTGATCGGTGCTAGACTGGTACGAGCCAACTCAAATAAAAAGTAGTCGGGTGTTGGTGCGCCCGTGGCGGCGTTCGTGCGCCGGCAAGAAATCTGTGTTGTCTCCCTTCTTCTACCTCCGTCTGTGCGAGAGAGAGAGAGAGGGCACCGGCGTTTGGCGCCGGTGGGCTGGTTCGGCGTGTGTCGCCGAGGCCAGCCCCAACAATTGGTATCAGAGCCTTCATGGCCTGAGGCCGTGGAGCATGGCCATGCCGTGCGTGCGGGAAGCGCGGCGGCCGCGGCGGACCTGCGTGGTGGCGCAGAGGCTGCGGTGGCGCGGCGTGGCTCGGCGGCGTGGAGAAGCCGTTCGTGCGGCGGGTGAAGGCAGCTCGAGCAGCCACGTTGCTTGCGTCAGGGCGCGGCATGTGCGTGAGCTGAGGGCCTGCTGATCACCGGAGGAAAACGCGTCCAGCGGAGCGCAGGACGGCCGCGTCGATCATGTCAGTGCGTGATCGTGTGCGCGAGCTGGGGCGTGCAGGGCGTGGCGTCAACGAGGAGCTCGGTGTGCGTCGCCGAGGAGCTCGGTGGCGGAGTCGGGCGTGCGTCGCCGTTGTCGCAGGAGATGAAGAAGGGTCGTTCCCCGACAGTCGACAAGGAGCCAGTGTCCTGTGCATCAGGATGGCGGCGAGGTCGTGGTTTAGGGGGAGATTGTTAGAAATAAACCACGTGTATGTCTCATGTGTGTGCGTGAGTCTGTACTTGTGTAGTTTTCTGTAAGTAGGATGCAGTAGGGGCCGTTGGAGACAGGCTGTTTGGAGCTGTTGGAGCAGCCGCGTCATACGCGTATGTGCGCGTCGTGCGTCCATGCCGCCCGGAGTATACGGATCAGAGCGGCAGCGTGGAGGGTGTGGAGTTCGTGCTTCAGCGGCAGCCCCTAGCTAGATATAAAAACCTCTCTGTATACTGATCGGTGCTAGACTGGTACGAGCCAACTCAAATAAAAAGTAGTCGGGTGTTGGTGCGCCCGTGGCGGCGTTCGTGCGCCGGCAAGAAATCTGTGTTGTCTCCCTTCTTCTACCTCCGTCTGTGCGAGAGAGAGAGAGAGGGCACCGGCGTTTGGCGCCGGTGGGCTGGTTCGGCGTGTGTCGCCGAGGCCAGCCCCAACAATCTCGTGAACACAAGACCGGACTTGGCCTATTCCGTTGGCATTGTGAGTCGCTACATGGAAGCACCCACAACGGAACATTGGGCAGCGGTGAAGCATATACTCAGGTACATCAAAGGGACAACTGACTACGGTATTGTCTATTTGAAGAAGAAGGGGAAGGTGAAGATACTTGGCTATAGTGACAGCGACATGGCAGGCGATGTTGACGACCGTAAGAGTACCTCGGGTGTGGCATATTTCCTTGGAAATAGCATCGTAAGTTGGCTATCACAGAAGCAAAAGGTAGTTGCATTATCTTCATGTGAAGCTGAGTATATAGCAGCTGCAACCGCGGCGTGTCAAGGTGTGTGGCTAGGAAGGCTACTCGGTGACCTCGACGATCGACGACGAAGACTTCCCGGCGAGACGACGACCTGCACACACGTAGCAATCGAGCCAAAGCTAATCTGCAACCCACGTACGATCAGCTAGAACTCACGCACACGAAAAACGATGTATAGCCACAGGCCCGTATCGAGCCTGTTGTTTACTTTGTATTGATTCTCGATGTGTTTCTTACAAGCCAGGATGATGCATATATATACTAGGCCTATGCTAATCAGAGTCGAACAGCTAGAGCTAAACTAAACCGACTAGAACAGCTAGCACTACACGCAACGTATTGTACTTGTACACGGAACAACGGCACATGACGCCGTGCCAGCGTCGGACGTGATTATTTCCAACAGTGTTGCGGCTTTCCGGAGGAGGGCCCGGCGGCTGGACTGCTGGACAGGGGAGCTTCTACGCGGACGACGGTGCAGCGTCGGCGCAGTTCGCCATGGACGGGGCGGCGTAGCTCGATCGTGAGGGGAGTGGACTAGAGCATACTCTTCTTTTTTGGTTCTTCGTTGAAGCTGCACCTGCATGCTGCCAAGGAGTTTGTTGCCAAAAGAAAAGGCCATTTTCTCAGAGAGGATCTTTGCCGCACCGGAACCTCGTCTCCTTGGGCTCCGCCACCTCCATGCACACGCATCACGGGCGTGAGGAGGACGCGACATCCCTCTTTGCGTCCTTCCGGAGGGCCTCCGGCGAGCCGCCCAACCAGTTCCTGCTCGCCAGCGCCCTGAGGGGTTGTGGGCAGTTCAGGCTTCAGGGCGGTTTTCGTTGGGTGAGCAGGTGCACGGCGATGCCACGAAGCTCGGTCTGGATGTGAATGTACGACTCCTGGACTGCCGTTAGAACAGGGTATTCTCAAATTGGACAGGCTGTCAGGGTTAGTGGCATTGGAGTTGTTTGCAAAAAGATGGGGATCGACGGTGTCCGGCCTGACCGGTTTGTGATGACCAGTTCTGTCAGTGCTTTCTGCGCAGTTGGCTTTCTAGAGGGTGGCAGGGAGATGCATGGGTATGCATACTGTACCACAACAGAAACGGATGTCAACGCGCTGATTGATCTGTACTGTAAGTGTAGCAGACTCCCATTGGCTCACAAGCTATTTGATTCCATGGAGAACCATGCATAATCTTGTCCTGGACGAGGAGGACGATGATTGCTGGTTATATATGCAGAATTCTTTCGATGCTGAAGCCATGGCCGCATGCTCCGGAAGGTAAGCCGGGCTGCGTGGCAGCCAGATGTTTTTTGCTTACACGAGCATCTTAAACTGCGTGGTATCAGTTACCAATCGGAAAAGTTGTGGGGAAACGCTTCGTCCGCGTCCCCCGCGTCGCCCTCCTCTGGCGACTCGGGGAAAAAAACCCAGCGCCCAACCGCCGCCGGCCTCAACGCTCCCTCCCTGCCGCTGCTGCCGCCGGCCCTTGCCGCGGTGGCGGTGGGCCCCGTCCCCAAAGGGTAGCGGGGGTCCTCTGGTCGCTACGGGCGGCGGAGATCGGAAGCCGGGGCGGCGGCTCCGAGCTGGTGGTGGTGGTGGCGCTCGCCGGTGCGGCTGCTTGGGCGGCGCAGCGCAGCGCAAGGGCGGCTTGGAGCGGCAGACTGCGGCGGCGCGGTTGCATGTGGCGGCCCATCCGGGCCCGATCTGGGCTGAGATGGGCGGCGCGGCTGGGCGCGTGTGTGTGGCGTTGGGTGTTGTGCCCGGCCACGGTGGTGGCCTCACGGGTGATGCTTACAGTGCCGAGCCGATCTCCAGAGCCGTACTACCTGGCCGCCTGCTACGCCTTCTATGGCCTGCTGCGAGGACGGCCTTGGCCGATTTGTTCGGGCGACCATGGGCAGCGCCGCCGGTTCTTCTCTAAAGTCGCCATGGGCTTGGCGGCATCGGCTGCGAGGCGATGATTTTATGAACCTCCTTCGTCGTCGTCGGGCGGCGAATGGCCGCGTGGGGGCCATTTCTTTCGCGTCGAGGAATAAAGGTGGCAGTTCTAGGATTCTTCTCGCACCAAGTTTGAAGATCTGTCAGATGTTGTTCCCACCAGTATGGGTGGATTGACGTGTTCCGGAAGGCCCTGTCGGCGAAATTCATTGTGCGAGTAATGCATGAAGATTGCTGGATTGGGTGGTTTCGGTCGTGCGCACCCATGTTTTTATCTGGCCATTTGGTTTCAGAGGGAGCGCTTCGAAGCTTGGCTGGCTGTTAATATCATGGAGTTTGTTTTCTTTCTGTGGTGCTAGCAGAGAAGGTCATCAAGCCGAGATCGGTGGGACAGCTATGATGGTCGGATCTTGGTGGTGAGGTGGAGTTGGCTTGGTGCTTCGTGACTTGAAAGAGCGACTGGTATGTGGGGACGGCTGCACAGGAGAAGTTCAGAGTCTTATCTTTCTGGGTGAAAATCCAAGGTCTGGCCTTAATTGGTTGTGCCTGGCAATGATCTTATTGAAGGCATTGTTTTGAGAGACATGACTTTCTTCAGGGTGAAAACCTAAGATCTATGATTGGGCGACGACAGTGTTTGTGCATTGTTTCCTTCTTGGAGGCGTCGCTTATGGAGAAGCTGATCTTCTGGTGTTGTCTTGGTGGTGTCAGTGTTGTTGTTTCAAGTTATGGATCTCTATAACGGGACCTTTTTTTCTGTAATTTTTTTTCTCTTGTTTGGCTGTGTGCATCCTTTCACTAGTGGAAAAAAGGCTATCTGTGGCGCACCAAAATCAAATTCTGTGGCGCATATCCAGGTCGCCACAGTTACCACGCGACTAGTATTGAAACTTCTGTGGCGCATATGTACGTGCGCCACGGAATTTTGAAACTTCTGTGGCGCACCATGCCAATATGCGCCACAGAATTGTCTGTCAAACTTCTGTGGCGCACCATGCCAATATGCGCCACAGAATTTTTTTTCGAATTTCAAAAAAAAAGTGGCGGCCAGATCTAGATCTAGATCTGGGGCCGCCGGAATTTCGCCGATTTTTTTTTGGTGGTGGTGGTGGTGGTGTTGGTTGTGGTGGTGGTGGTGGTGGTGGTGGTGGCCGGAGGTGGTGGTGGTGGTGGCCGGAGGTGGTGGTGGTGGTGGTGGTGGTGGTGTTGGTGTTGGTGGTGGTGGTGGTGATGGTGGCCGAAGGTGGTGGTGGTGGTGGTGGTGGTGGTGGTGGCCGGAGGAGGAGGAGGTGGTGGTGGTGGCCGGTGGTGGTGGTGGCCGGAGGAGGAGGAGGTGGTGTTGGTGTTGGTCGCCGGAGGTGTTCGCCGGAGGAGGTGGTGGTCGTCGGAGGAGGTGGTGGTGGTCGCCGGAGGAGGTGGTGGTGGTCGCCGGAAGAGGAGGAGAAGGTGGTGGTGGTCGCCGGAGAAGGGAGGAGATGGTGGTGGTGGTGGGAGGAGAAGTGAGGAGATGGAGAAGTGAGAGGAGAAGTGGTGGAGGAGAATAGGTGGAGGAGAAGAGGTGGAGTAGATTGGCGCCGGCCAAATTCAAAAATTTCGGGCCAAACTTCTGTGGCGCACGGACCAGTGGTGCGCCACTGAATTTTTTTTTCAATTTTTCTATTTTGCAGGAAAAAAACTTTAACTGGCCGTAACTTTTTAATCTTTTCGAATTTTCTGATTCTAAAAATTGTCCAACCAGACAAGCCCAGGTGAATTCAAATGTAGAATTTTCGTGGGAACATTTTGATATATTGTGCGTTTTTTTTCGAGTTCGTATGCAACCAGAAATCCAGTTTGATGATTTTCCCACGCAATTTTGCAAAAAAAGTCAAAATTCATGTTTGTTAAATTTCAGTGGTGCTAGATGACATAATATATGGGAATCTCGAAGGATTTTATTTTTTGAAATTTCTATCTATTTCTTTTATTTTTTACAAAGGTAAAAAAAGCGATCCATGGGGGGTGGAGTTGCGTGGGGAGAAAAAAATCCTGCAGAATTCCGTGGCGCATATTTTTGGTGCGCCACAGAAATATAAACTTACGTGGCGCACATGCCACCATGCGCCACAAAATTTTAAACTTCTGTGACGCACGGGACACCATGCGCCATAGAATTTTGAACTTCTGTGGCACACATGCCACCATGCGCCACAGAATTCTCTTCGCCCATGTGCAGTGCTGGACCCCGTGTGGGCCCCATGAAAATTCTGTGGCGCAGCAGCCACAGTGCGCCACAGAAAGTCGACATTCTGTGGCGCATGGAACTGACGGTGCGCCACAGAAACGGTCAAATTTTTGTGCCGCATGAATGTGGTGCGCCACAGAAATAATTTTGTGGCGCATGGACAGTTTCCTGCGCCACAGTTGTTGTTTCTACCTATAATGATTTTCCTACTAGTGTTTATGCCATTAGGATATGATGTTGTTGCACAGGCTAAGTGTAATTGGTATCTCCATGATATTAATATATACTCTTTATCGAAAAAAACGAGCATCTTAAACTCGTGTGACTCTTCGGCAGCGATATGGCAAGGAAGGCGGGTACATGCTAATGCCATAAAGGCTACTTTAGAGTCTGATGAGTATGTCGAGAATTCTCCCATTTACATGTATGCTAAATGTGAGCATCTACTCCCCCTACGGTTCTATCTGATGAGAGCATTGTGCACAGCTCCCACACAATAACAGAAGGGGACACGACGGCGAAAATTCAGATTAAGTTGATCCTGAAGAAGTTCCCAAGTAAAATTTCGACATTATGTTGATCCTGAAGAAGTTGATTCAGATTAAGTTGATCCTTGGTTTGTTCAGGTGGGGACATATTTTAACGCTCCTGTTTGATGATGTTTATCACATAACAAATATCGACATTATGGTAATTATTCAGTAAGCACAACTTTAACTCTCTGCCTTAGTTCATTTGTAGCTTTTTTTTGTTTTTAGATTGGCAGCTATTGTTTTAAAATCTAGATACTGCACATTCTACAAGTTCCAGCCATAGAATTGACAGAAAAGTTTTTATTGTGATGAATATAATCTACAATATCGGTGGCCAGACAATCAATATTACCCGATAAATTCAAGAAAAACAATATTAATAAGAAACCTTAACAATAGATAAAATTGACAAGTTAAGGGCTTCAGGCCATGTCAGGGTCTCAGGGAGATTAATTGGACTTATAAGTTTGAGCCAACTGAATTTGAGCTTCACGGCCATTGGCTTAGTAGCTTAAGTGAGAATGGGCAACAAAGCATTTTTTGGATGGAATGGGTAACAAAGCTACCAAAAGGCAAACTGCAACAGACAATAAGAACTGGATATTTGAGGCCAGTATGTATTGACTTCTGGATTTGCGGTTGTTGAGAGATCACGTAAGAAGCAATGTGCTAGGATCGCCAACATCAAGGAAGGGATGCAAACACCAAATTCTTCCATATGATGGTAAATGCGAGGCGACGGAAAAATCACATCTATAGACTCAAGCACAACCTTGGGTGGGTGACCGACCATGAGACTAAGAAAGAGGTTGTTTTCAATCATTTTAACTCGGCCATTGGGCGTGGGCCGACTCGCACACGCGATTTCAATTGGGAGGGCTTGCATTTCGGCG
This sequence comes from Lolium rigidum, assembly GCF_022539505.1. Taxonomy (NCBI): domain Eukaryota; kingdom Viridiplantae; phylum Streptophyta; class Magnoliopsida; order Poales; family Poaceae; genus Lolium; species Lolium rigidum. The sequence continues at coordinate 13,245,357 of NC_061513.1, forward strand.
ACATAGATTTGGAACATCTAGGGGACCCCTTCACCGAGGAGGAGGTGCGCAACGCTATCAACCAAATGCCGCGGGATAAGGCGCCGGGTGACATAGGCATCCCAAATGGGCCTGCCGAAGATAGTACCCGGGGTTTACTGAAGGCCCACTATCCGAAGAATAAGAAGATTCGGGAGCCCAAGATATATTAAGGAAAGCTAGAATTGTAATAGGAAGTATTATTTGTAATCTGGCGGGATGAGTTAGAAACCGTCCCGGACTCTGTAACTTGTACAAAACGAAACCCTCGGCTCCACCTCCTATATAAGGGGGAGTCAAGGGACAAAGAAAGGATCGAATCTACTGCCAACATAACCCTAGTTTTCATAATCGTCGAGTACTTTTCGCCTAAACCTTCGAGATCTACTTGCCCTCTACTTCTAGCAAAACCCTAGTCTACAATCTGTAGGCATTGACAAAGTAATCCTTTGTCAATTGGCGCCGTCTGTGGGAATTAGAGGTTGCAAGGAGCTGATCTCGATGGCACGTTCAAGATCTTCGACTTCGTCTACAGCAAGCAACGCGATGGATCGAGGTAACAAGGAAAAAACTGATCTATTCAATTTTATTCCTCACCCGCCCTCCCGTATGGATGCATGTGCCTATCTGGAGGAGCCCATCATCATGACGTTCGGAGAATTCCGATTTGGCGTCAACAAGGAAGGATCCTATCGTCTCGAAGTTCCGATCTCGTCGGAATTTTCAGCAGTCGATTCTAACTTTTCGTCGAGTGACGAGGAGTTTTCATCGCCACGCTTCGTCGACAGCAAGGCAAGCGTAAAGCTCGCTAAGATCTTCAGCAACACATCCTTCGAGTCGTCTGCGGACTCCTTTATAAGCAGCGACTCCGAAAGCGTCGACAGCTTCAATTTCATCGACAAATCTGTCGCCATCGGGAAGGTCTTCACCACTCTGTATGATGGTGTCACCAACCTTGACAAAAATCAAAACACAAAATACCATCAGATCTGTGCAATAGAAGAAGCGGGTACATCAGAACCGCAAACGTCAGAGGCTTTCGACGATTTGGGAAATCCATACGTCGATCCCGCTGATCTCGGAGACAGGCCTAGGCACCAAATACGTCGGATCTTCAACTCGCGCAAAGAGTCACAACTCCCGCAAGCTGCGTGGGATAGGGCTGCGAGAGCCATGGATGGATCAGAACCAATGAATACCACTGCTACCGTACAAGAGTTACAAGCATATCAATATAGACTTGCTCGAGTAAGTCGAGAGTTGGAAAAAGAGACGAGCATCCCTGAATAGGAGGAAAGAAGCGGCTTCCGCATCTAGCGAGCGCCGAGCAGGAGCTAAGTCGCCGTTCGAGAACTTCGGGAGATAGTCATAGAGAGGCTCGAAGGAGAGCAAGATCTCGGCTACAAAATATACCCGAAGGAGAGAGGGGAAACCTAATTCAAAATCTCGACATGTCCTTCATGACGATCGATGAAAGGGGAAATATCATCCCAAAAACACCGAAGCAGGTTACATGGCAACACGAGCTTACATCCTCGCGTCCGGACCACCTCCCGGGGACCCGAGAGAACCATTGTTCAATATGGCGATGGCTGGAGTAGGAGTTATGGGAACAGCGTTTGCAACAACGCCTCCCGAAGAAAATCCTGGGCAAAATAGTCCACGACCCAATACGAGCAGTTCAAGACCCCCAAGAACAAGTGGAGCAAGAGACACAGCGGTCCAAGTAAGGGTAGATAGAGCGCGACAAGAAAGAAGGGAGCGTCGGCACTCACCGGAGCTTGCCGACGAAGATATGTGTGGGCTCCCGTGCTTTACGAGAAGAGTTCGAAAAACTCGAGTACCGAAAGGGTTCAAGTTACCCGAGAATTTCAAGAAATTCGACGGCCTGCAAGATCCCGAGGATTGGCTCGTGGATTATCTCGAGATGGTAAAGCTGGTAGGAGGAACCAGAGCAACAGCTATGCAAAGTATCCAAGTTCATTTGAGCGGTGCCGCGAGATCTTGGATAAAGAAACTCCCCCCAAGTTCCATCGACAGCTGGGATAACTTCGAGGACATCTTCGTGAAAAACTTCCGATCTACCTGTAAAAAACCCGCGTCATTGGAAGAGTTGAGAGCATGTCGACAGAAACACGACGAGTCGATGAGGAAATACATACAGCGGTGGAACATCATAAAGAACTCGGCAGAAGATATATCTGACGAAAGGGCAATAGATGCGTTCGTGGCAGGAATTCGCCGAGGTGATTTTGTCGAGGACTTAGGGAGAACTAACCCTAAGACCATATCAGCACTCATGGAGATAGCCAATAAATGGGCGAGATGGAGAAGACGCAATATACAACAAGCGACACAGGTCGCCGAAGAGGATCGTGGTCGAAATTATCAAAATAGAAGGCGATTTTCTCGCCAGTTCTACAACAACGATGCTCCCGGCCATATATCGGCTGGTTTTCGAGGAAATCCTGGAGGAAATAGTCGAGATGACTATCAAAGGAGTAATGAGCAACAAGGCGACAATAGAGGTGATTTTCGTGGCAACAGGCAAAATAGTGGACCAAGGATTCAAAGACCTTACGTGTCTCCCGAGGAGATGATGAACGGTCCGTGTCAAATGCACTTTTACCTCGACAACAACGGCAAGAGGCAGTCAGGAATCTCCAGAAAGACTGCCGTAATTTTCAGGCAATGTTGCGAGCCGCATGAATTGCAAATGCCCAAGCAAACAACAGAAACCCTCGGGAGCCAAGGAGCGAGATCCACCTTCCACCTCCCCCCGCGATTACCGAAGAAAATCGACACCAGCTTAGAATCGCGGCAGCACCACATCCACCTCCATATGTTGACCCCAACTCTAATGGTGCGGTCTCGATGATCCAGAAAGCCAGGCCATCAAACAGGGCGCGAGAAGGTAATTTCGCGACAAGTGTTCATGGCAGAGAAGATGCCTCCACCAACGGTCGAGTATTTAAATTGGTCGGGGCAAGACATCGGCTTCACAATCGCGGACCATCCGCAGCAAGTTCCTCGACCGGGACAATCAGCACTCATCTTACCCGCGGTAATCGCTGGTTTTGACGTGTCGAGAGTTTTCATAGATGGCGGCGAGCAGCTTAAACCTCATGTATGCGGATACATTGAGGAAGATGAACATATCTCTAGCAAATCTGAAACCAACTGACACACGTTTCCATGGGATCACACCAGAGAAGCCAAGTTACCCATTGGGCAAGATCAACCTCGACGTTCAGTTTGGAACCCGAGAAAACTACAGGATAGAGAATTTGGAGTTCGAAGTTGTCGATTTCCCGTCACAATATCACGCTTTGTTGGGACGACCAGCGTATGCCAGGTTCATGGCAGTGCCGCATTATACATATCTGTTGTGGAGGTTGCACGGGCCCAAGGGACCTATCACAATCAAAGGAAGTTTCGCGTTATCTGATAAATGCGACAAGGATTTTCATCGACTATCAGAAACTTTCGGGATGCAAGCAGAGTATGCGGCGCCAAGATTCACTGACTATGATGTGCTGCCAGAAGTAGGGAGATCTTCTAAGGAGCCAACTTTCAATACAACCAAGGATTCAAAAGAGGTACAGATCCACCCGACAGATCCAAAGAAAACGACGTCCATTGCCGCAAACATGGATGTCGCATAGGAAAAGCGCGCTCGTCGAGTTCCTCCGTGAGCACTTTGGAAAATCTTCGCATGGTGTCCAGCTGACATGCCAGGAGTACCCAGGGAACTTGCCGAGCACCACCTCAATTTGGATCCTCTCGCAAGACCAGTAAAGCAACCTTTGCGGCGTTTTTCGGAGCCTAGTCGCAAAGCCATGTTATCTGAAATAGATCGACTCAAAGACGCTGGTTTCATCAGGGAAATATCTACAGAAGCCACATGGGTAGCTAACCCAGTGATGGTGCCGAAAAAACACACAATAGTCCTTCGCATGTGCGTCGACTTCACGTGTCTCAACAAACATTGTCCTAAGGATCACTTTCCCCTCCCAACGATCGATCAAATCATCGACTCCACGGCAGGATGCGAACGTCTTTCCTTTTTGGACGCATACTCTGGTTATAACCAGATCAGGCTAAAAGAAGAAGATGAAGCCAAGACAACGTTCATTACACCTTATGGCGTGTTTTGCTACAAAACAATGCCCTTTGGTCTGAAAAACGCGGGAGCAACATACCGACGGATGATGCGAAGTGCTTAGCAACACAGATTGGAAAAACGTACAAGTCTACATCGATGACGTCGTAATAACATCAAAGAAAGGGTCGACTTTGATCGAAGATTTGAAGGAAACCTTCGACAACCTCGACAAGTTCTGCCTCAAGCTAAACCCGACAAAGTGCTCTTTTGGAGTTCCTGCAGGAGAACTTCTCGGGTTCTTGGTATCAGCAAGGGGGATTGAAGCTAATCCCGAAAAAATACAGGCCATCGTTACTATGCGAAAGCCAACCAAGCTGAAAGAAATACAACAGTTAACGGGGCGAGTCGCAGCTTTAAGCAGATTCGTCGCCAGGCTAGGAGAAAAGGCGCTGCCGTTCTACGCATTGATCAAACAGGGGGAAAAATTTCAATGGAACGAGGAAGCAGATAGAGCCTTCGAGAACCTCAAGCGAGCAATTTCGACACCACCGATATTGGTGGCACCGAAAGAGAAAGAACCTCTCCTCTTGTACATTGCAGCCACACCTCAGGTGGTCAGCACGGCCCTAGTAGTCGAGAGAGAAGAAGAAGGCAAGCTTCATGGAGTTCAGAGGCCAGTATATTTCATCAGCGAAGTACTGTCGCCCTCCAAACAGCGGTACCCGCAATATCAGAAACTGGCATATGGAGTATTCACGACAGCAAGAAAATTGCGACACTATTTTTCGGCGCACCCGATAATAGTGGTCAACGAGGCTCCCTTGTCAAATATACTCGAACAACCCGGAAGCTACGGGTCGTGTCTCCCTTTGGGGAATAGAACTTTCCCTCGGGACATCACGTATGAAAAAGAAAAGCAATAAAATCGCAGGTCTTACCAGATTTCATTGCGAGTGGATGGAACTACAAAACACGGGACCCCCAGATTTATCGAGAACTTGGACCATGAACTTCGACGGGTCCAAAAGATTGGAAGGTCTTTGGAGCAGGCGTGATATTGGTATCACCCGAAGGCGACAAGTTGAAGTACGTTCGCGGATGACGTTCCCAAACGCGTCTAACAATGAAGCGAGAATATGAAGCTCTCATACACGGGATGAAGATGGCGAAAGCGTGCGGTGCAACCCGATTGAAAATCTTCGGCGACTCACAATTGGTGGCACAGCAGGTCATGAACCAATGCGATGCGGTCAACGAAAGTATGATAGCATACAAAGAGGTGTACAATGAGCTGGAGAAATTATTTGATGGTTGCGAGGTAAACCACATCAGCAGGATGAGTAACGACGAAGCCGACGTTCTTGCGAACATCGGGTCGCAGTGTCTCGCAATCCCTCCAGGCGTGTTTTGGGAAGAGATAAGCGAGAGATCAACAAAGCCAGCAAAAACAAAGAAGGAGAAGAAAGCGAAATCCTCGAGTACCACTAGCGACACGGTAGAGGAAGAAGAGGAGCAGGAGCTAGTCATGATGGTGCAAATTCCATGGATGCAGGCTTACATATCATACATCCTAAGGAAAACGATACCCGACGATCCAGTTGAAGCAAGGCGAATAATCAGGAGATCAAAAGCTTTCACTGTGGTAAAAGGGGAGTTGTACAAACGAAGTATTTCGGGCGTGCTACAGCGATGTGTTACACCCGAAGAAGGAAGAATCATCCTGAAAGATGTGCATGAAGGAATATGCGGGCACCACGCGAGCAGCCGGGCTATCGCGGCTAAGGTTTTCAGAGCAGGATTCTATTGGTTAACAGCAATCGAGGACGCAAAGGAAATAGTGAGAACTTGCGACGCGTGCCAAAGATTTGCCGCCAGACCTCACTCTCCTGCAGCAGAACTCATGCCAATCCCATTGTCTTGGCCCTTTGCTCAATGGGGTCTCGACATGGTGGGAAAGCTACACAAAGCCTCACCAGGAGGTTACGAGTATATGCTGGTTGCTGTCGACAAATTTACAAAGTGGATAGAAGCAAAGCCGATAAATTCACCGGACGGCGCATCGGCGATTAAGTTCGTAAAAAGCATTGTCTTCAGATTTGGAGTCCCTCATAGCATTGTCACAGACAACGGCAGTAACTTCACGTCTAAAGAGTTCAAAGCATACTGCGCAGAAGTGGGCATCAAATTGAGTTTTGCGTCTGTTGCGCATCCACAAACCAACGGTCAAGTCGAGCAGGCCAATGGCATCATATACAATGGCATCAAGAAACGCCTGCTAGGACCACTAGAAAAAGCTCGGCATACTTGGCCAGAGGAGCTGCCAAGCGTGTTGTGGAGTATCCGAACAACACCAAATACGGCGACACAGGAAACGCCGTTTTTTCTGGTCCATGGAGCCGAAGCAGTCCTGCCGATAGAAATCGAGCATGATTCCCCAAGAGTTACGGAATATAATGATGAAATCTCGAGAAAAGCCTTGGAGGACAATGTCGATGCACTTGACGAAGCTCGAGATGAAGTTCTGTCGCGAGTCGCTAAATATCAACAGGACTTGAAGAATTACCACAGTCGAAGATTGCGGCCATGATCTTTTCAAGTTGGTGATTTAGTCTTGCGACTCAATCAAAAAAGTCTTGAAAAACTCGAGTCACCATGGCTTGGACCCTACATCGTCACAGAAGTCATCGAAGGAGGAGCATACAGAATCAAGGACAAGAAGACGGGGAACGTCGAGCCAAATCCTTGGAACGTGGCGCAGCTCAGGCGTTTCTACGCCTAGATAGCGAAACATAGTCTCCTTTGTAAACATACTATAACGCCCGCGAGTTTTCAGACGCACTCTTTTCCTTTTTCGGGGCACCGAGTGGGGCCGGAGAAGGTTTTTAATGAGGCGGGCTCGCGGTGCTGCAATATAATAAAGATAGTGGAATCATATATCTTTTTCTCGACGGGCTCAGGGGCTTCCCCCTAAATGATACAATATATATATACAGTGTCCCTAGACACAAAAGAAGCATCCTGCCTTGGTAAAAAATACCTTGCCAAAATAAAAAGAGATATCGACAAAATAGCGATCAACAAAAAGCTCGGGGGCTCGCACCCGCAAATATAGTATACAATGTATATTATCTTGCCTTGGGACAACCTCGCATTATAATAAACAAAAATACTACAATCAAAACGCCCGGGGGCTTGGCGACAAAAATAAAAATATAATGAGATCATATACACAGGATATAAACTTTGGAACAAGTTCGTCTTCAAGGATTTCCCAATATATTGTCTATGGTTAAACGCTCATTATTTACAGCACGAGTGCTATGCTCAGCGTAGCTACCCTTCACGAAGAATTCGGAATCCATCCGAAGAAGTTCATCCATCATGTCTTCGGCAACAGGAGTAACAATGTCATCATATTTGCCGAAGTTTCTTTTCCTCTTCGACATCTTCTCCAAGCACTTTGGAACAATTTGCCCCACGTCTAACTTCGGGTAGCAGATTTTTATCATGATCATCGCAAACCTTGCGCCAGCGAGCTAGTTGGGCTCGTACAAAGCCATGGATGCGAGGAGCATCTCGAAATTTGTCCATCAACGCGGGAAGGGTCTCCGGCATCTTATTGCGAGGAAACATGGTACCATAGACCAGAGACAAAGTCCTCGTACAGAAGTCAAGATACTCGCGAACCTGAAGCGCGCGATCTTGAAATCTGACGATTTGGCGAGTCCGTTCAGGCGTGCCCCAAAAAGTCGACCCATGTTCACGTGCAAGCCGAAGAAGAACACTGGAACGAGCCTCGACATGTTCATCTTCAGTAGCAGCATCCAAAAAAGCACCTATTGTTTCTTGAAACAAGTCAGTGGGAAGTAAGGAGATAAGCAGCGAAGGAAAAAAAGAAGCACGACAAAGATAATGAAACATACCTGCCATATCCAAGCTAGCATCTATCAGCAGCTGGAGCATAGAATTTTCTCGAGACGTAGCTTCAGCAGCTTCAGCAACAGCAGAGTCCTTTTCAGCGATGGCAGTTTGAGCTTGTTCAAGTGCAATTTTTTCCCTTTCAGAAGACTCTCGAGATTGCTCCATAAGCATAAGCGATTGCTTCTTCACGGACTGGAGTTGTACTCGAAGTTCTTTCAATTCTTCTGCCAGATCCTTACTCGCAGAATCATCAACAAGATTAACGGGGACAGAGGATTTCTTTGGCAAGGACGAAGGAAAAACTTCGGAAGGACCAAGAACTGGCGTATAGTTGTCAAAAATCAACTGAAAAATAGAAAACGTCGACATCAATCATTGGGACAAAGATAGACTTCCATTCATTCTCATAATATATACATGTCTATTACAGCAGAAGGACCTCTAGAAGATCTAATCATCGCCAGGAGCACTATGGCGACAATACCAAAAGGAGGAGGCAAACTAAAAACAAAGCAAAAGAATATGAAACTAGACCTCCGGCCTCGATGAGCTAGGAGTCGAAGCTGGCTTGATCCCGAGATACGCCAAGATTTTCTTCGAGTTGGGCTTGGCTGCCTTAATCAGCGACCTCCACCTTGATTGCTCTATCTGCTCCGTGTCGCCAACTTTGGCCCAGTCAACAGTCTGTTCGCTGTCGGCAACTAGGGCGACGGTGCTTTCAACGGCAACCTTCATGTTCTCATGGCGCATCTTCAGCCCAAGATCTTCGGGAGGATTAAAGCACTTGGCAAGACCAAGGAAGGTTGCGGGTTCCTCTTTCTTCGGGAAGAAGTAGGGGAAAAGCTTTGATAACCCTGTCCTAGCTTCATCAATGCCCTCTCGCGATTCCGTCCCATGAAATTCAAGGAACGAAACGGCGTCAAGAAGAGGATCATTGTCGGGATCTTCAAGTTCAAATTCTTGGGAGGTTTTATCTGTCAATATAAAAACCCGATCAGCAAAAAGTGCAGACAGGAAAAATTCAAAGGATATGAAGTGGTTCAGATACTTACTGACAAAACGACGATTTTGCGTCCTTATGCGTTTCGTAATCGCTTCTTCGCGAGCGATTTGCGCAGCTATGTGATCGCTCAGCGAAGTCTCGCCATCTTGTAGACGCTTCCGAAGATCTTCGACACCAGCAGCATCAGCTTTAGCTTTGTCAGCTTCTCGCCTAGCTTCAACAGCATCCGACTCGGCCTTCTCACGAGCCTCCTCACTTTGCTCTAATTTTTGAGCAAGTGTATTGGCACGTTCATTGACCTCCGCCAGTTTCTCTGTCAAGAAAGTTAAAAACGTCGACAACAATATAGTAAGACAACACAAGCAAAAAAAAAAGTAATGAAGCATTACCTTCAGTCTTGCTGGCGTAATCACGGTACCCAACGAATTGAGCACCAATGCGAAGAAGTTCTTTGATCATAGGCTATCAAACAAGGACAAAGAAAGGAAATGTCGGCATGAGAAAAAGGGTGACACGAAGAAGTAAATATAGACAGTAACAAGCGAATTCATAACTTACATCATCCAAGAGAGGGTTAGAAGAGCTACTCGATTGAAGAGTAGGCTCTGGGATCAATTCAACCCTTGCCCTTTTTGGTGAAGGGACAAGGGGGCTTGAAGGAGGAGTAGCAGCGCCGACGTTCTGTTGAGGAGACGAATTTTCTTCTCCCTCAATTGGCGTCTCTGAAGCGACCAATGTATGAGACGTACTCGTTCGAGCAGCCACATCAGCAGTTGGTACTCCTTCTTCATCATCACTACGAGAAAGTGTCGACAACATAAAAAGCAAGATAGACAAAAATCTTCAAGTAAAAACAAACAGAGAGAAGGTACTTACGAGCTGATGAGAGTCTCGAGGTATGGATCATAAGCTGCCTTTTGGCGAGAAGGAACAGCTTCTTCGGCCTTGGAGGTGCCGGAACTTTCGGCGTCTTTCCTTTTCCTTTTGTTTTTTGGAGAAACAGCAGGAGGAGGAGATTGAGCCGACGCAGTGGCTTCGGAGGCATCGTCCTTTTCGTCAGATCCCGCAGATTTTCGAGATTCTGCGGGTTCATTTGCAAAAGACGGAGCATCTTGGTTATCGTCGGAGATAACAGCCCTTTCTTCGACTTCCCCACCTTCAGGAAGAGGGGGATGTGAGACAAGATTTGGGTGGTCCTGTATAAAAGCAGGAAGAATGTCAGAAAGGAAAACAACACAAATATCACGACAACAACAAATTACGGCGACAATTCTTACCTTTGGAAGCGCATTGGCGGCGCTGTATGGTTGTACGCGATAAGTGGAAGGGATAGAATCTTTCTTCTTGAGAGATGAAATCTTTCGGATAAGCCTATCCAAATCTTTGACTTCCAAATTCGTCGACAAGCGATCTACATCTTTATCGCCGACATAACTCCAAAAAGGGTTTTTGCGAGCCTGAAGAGGCTGCACCCTAGTCTTAAGGAAATACGCCGTAATTTGGATGCCTGATAATTCTTTTCCACGAGTATTCTGCAACTCATGGATGCGGGTCATCAAGGCCTCAGTCGCAATTTTTTCTTCCTCGGTGGCTTCTACGTCCCAAGAACGGCGGCGAAAGATTTTCTCGGCACCATCAAAGGGAGGGATATTGTCTTCAGCGCACCCATGGTTTTCTTCTCGAATATACAACCACTTCTTGCGCCATCCTTGAACGGAATCAGGGAGTTTGACGTCGAAGTAATTGACGGAGGAGCGCACGGAAATAACAACGCCGCCTATATTATAGGCGACATTGGCGAAGCCATTACGGCGACAGAAGAAAATGCGCTTCCATAATGCCCGGTTAGGGTCGGACACCAAGGAAGGCTTCGCAGAGGGTGATAAAGATGGAAATGTGAAGGATAGAATTGGGCGTGAGGTGGTGAAGTTGGAGACCATAGACAAAAAGTAATCCCCGAAGAAAAGGATGAATAGGGGCGGAAAGACCACGGATGAGATGGTCAACAAAACTTACCCGATACCCCATTGGAGGGGTAGGGTAGCTCTCCTCACTGGGAAGCGTAATGCTCGGGGCTTCGTGCTGATCCCCGGCTTCTTCAAGAGATTCAGGTCCTGGTTGGTGATCTTGGACCTCTCCCACTCCGCGGTTCCTAGATCCGCGGCAGCCATCGACGAATCGGGTGTGCTGTGCCTCGTCAAGCGACGCGGTGGCATCAACAATGGTGGAGAAGTGCAGTTGCGAGGAGAGGAGCTTTGAGAGCTGAGGAGCGCAGGAGGAAATTTCGCAGAGGAAAGCAGGGGAACGGCGCGAGCGGAAGTGCTCGAGGATGAAGAAGAGGACCTTATATACAGGTGCGGTGAAACGACGGAATCGTTGGATGAAAAATGAATGCAGCGAGATGATCGCCACGTGGATACAAGGGTACAATGGTACTTTAACATTGACGAGGTTACGGAACGTGTGCCGGAAAAAGGGGAGAACATGTGTCCCCCACTTGCACGACGTGTCCATCGATCGAGAATTGGGACCCACAAGCCAGCGAAACAAGTGGTAATGGTCAGTTTCCAAAATAGAGATCGTGGCTACCATCAGCAATGACGTCGTCAAGATAAAAGAAAAATTCGACTATGAGTTTTCAACAGTTTATCGACAACGCAAGGTTATCTCGGGAGCCTTTGATCAAATACAAGTTTTTGCCCAAATGCTCGGGGGCTACTTTGGAAAAATAGAAAATTTCGAGTATGACAATATAGAAATGGCGAGAGCCTATGACCAAATGCGAGCATTTGTTCATAGCCTCGGGGGCTACTCCCATCGGGAGCGCTAGTCGCGCACCCGATAAATATAAAACTGTCGAGAAAGATTATAAATATAGCGGCAACGGATACTAATCTGTGGAGCCTACACCCAAGCACAAGTTCTTGGATGTAGCCTCGGGGGCTACTCCCATCGGGAACGCTGTTCGCGTGCCCGATGAATTTTATCAAAATAAAGAAACGAAGTGAGTATATTTCGAGTTACACGGATAACTCTACATATACTCCCATCGAGAAGACAAAATAAGTCATCAAATATGACTCGATAAAATGTGCCATTCCAAAGGCGAAAAGCACTCGACAATATATTCTCGAACGCCAAAGTTGCGATCCATTTCTGAATGCCGCAAATTTGCGAAGGTAAGACCCCGGATCCGTTCGCTGGGCGTGGCATCGCCAAAGATCTGCGCTCTGCTACTTTTATCCGTATCAACGGATACGAAGAAAAATCCTAACGGACGCGTTAGGTACCCGATAAATTTGACTGGGACTCGACGAATGGTAAGACCTTAAGCGGCACTCGTCGAAGTTTACACCGGTATCCCGAGATCATGTCCGGGGACGTGATCTTGAAGTAGGTTTTTGCGGATTGCCACTAGAGCAGTTAACTAGTACCTGATCCGTCAGATGAACTAGCCCCAACTACCATTATCCCTGTACAATATAGAATTTTATGTGAATAAGTATAGAAAAGATAAAGCTCTCGAATAAAAATAAACAGTAGAGATTTTCCCTGACTCTGCGATTCAAGCAAAATCTCGGGGGCTACTGACATAGGCATCCCAAATGGGCCTGCCGAAGATAGTACCCGGGGTTTACTGAAGGCCCACTATCCGAAGAATAAGAAGATTCGGGAGCCCAAGATATATTAAGGAAAGCTAGAATTGTAATAGGAAGTATTATTTGTAATCCGGCGGGATGAGTTAGAAACCGTCCCGGACTACGTAACTTGTACAAAACGAAACCCTCGGCTCCACCTCCTATATAAGGGGGAGTCGAGGGACAAAGAAAGGATCGAATCCTACTGCCAACATAACCCTAGTTTTCATAATCGTCGAGTACTTTTCGCCTAAACCTTCGAGATCTACTTGCCCTCTACTTCTAGCAAAACCCTAGTCTACAATCTGTAGGCATTGACAAAGTAATCCTTTGTCACCGGGCCCGGATGGGTTCACGGGTGCATTTTTCAAGAGGTGTTGGGGCATTATCAAAGCCGACATCATGAAGGTCGTACACCTTTTTGAGACCCTTCATGCGGAAAATTTCCATTGGATCAATTCCGCAAACATCATTTTGCTTCCAAAGAAAGAGGGGGCGGATAAGGTCACCGACTACCGGCCCATTAGTTTGATTCATGCCATAGCGAAGATCATCTCTAAGATGATTGCCATTAGGCTTGGGCCGATCATGAATGAGCTTGTTTCAAATGCCCAGAGCGCTTTCATCAAGAGAAGAAGTATCGACGGCAACTTCCTCTATGTAAAAAACTTGGCCACTAGGCTGCACCGGAACAAGACCCCAACCCTTCTCTTCAAGCTTGATATCCGCAAAGCCTTCGACAACATCCGTTGGGAATACATTGTTGACCTGTTGCAAAAAAGAGGCTTCCCAAGTAGATTCCATAATTGGATCGTCGCACTCCTGGTTACAGCGACCTCGAGGGTGCTTTTGAATGGGGTGGCCGGTGTGCCTATTCTCCATGGGAGGGGTTTGTGCCAAGGGGACCCCCTCTCGCCACTCCTATTTGTCCTCGCCATCGATCCTCTATCCCAGATTTTGGAGTTAGCATCTTCGCACGACCTCCTGCACAAGATCCAAGGGCGGGGTAATGTGTTTTGGATATCTCTTTATGTGGATGACGCGGCAGTTTTTTTGGTCCCGTACAAGGAGGATATTCATAATTTGGAGGCAAGTCTTTACAGTTTTGGGGAGGTAACCGGTCTATGTACAAATTTTCAAAAGAGTTGTGTGGTTCCTATCCGTTGCGGCGCTTTGAATCTCGATGACATTCTTGAAGGCGTCCCGGCTGCTCGTGCGTCCTTTCCCCTTAGATACCTTGGGCTATCGCTTTCGGTTCGATGCCTCAAAAGAGCGGACTTCCTTCATCTTGAGGATAAGTGCGCCGGAAAATTGCCAACATGGGATGGGAAGCTTGTAACCACACCCGGCCGTGCCGCCTTGGTGAAGTCGGTCATAGCCTCTCAAGCCATTTACCATCTCACTCCCTTTGCCTTACCGCCGGGCACTAGCAAGTTCATTAACAAGATTGAAAGGGCTTTCCATTGGTCCGACAAGGAATCCACTACCGGCGCCAAATGCAAAGTCAATTGGGACACGGTGTGCCGGCCCAATAAGTTGGGCGGTGTTGGAATCCTACATTTGGGAAATTTCGCGATGGCACTTCCACTTCGTTGGCCTTGGCTTCAACGGAAAGATCCGAATAAGATTTGGGCGGGATCCGACAACCCTTGCACCAAAGAGGATATGGATTTTTTTTACGCCGCAACCGAGATCACCATTGGGAATGGAAATAAAACCCCATTTTGGCATGCTCCTTGGTTCGGGGGGAGGAGGCCTATAGACATTGCACCCCTAATCTTCGACATATCCAAGCGCAAAAATTGGGTGGTCGCCAAAGCTTTGCATGAAAATTCTTGGGTGGCCAAAATTGACCTTGAGAAGAACTTCACTTGAACACTTCAACCAATTCCTTGAGATTTGGACACATTTGTCCACCATCCATCTCAACGAGCTAGTAGAATATGCCATCTCTTGGAGGCTTACTGACAAAGGATTAATTTGTCAATGCCTACAGATTGTAGACTAGGGTTTTGCTAGAAGTAGAGGGCAAGTAGATCTCGAAGGTTTCAGCCGAAAAGTACTCACTGATTATGAAAACTAGGGTTCTGTTGACAATAGATTCGATCCTTTCTTCGTCCCTCGACTCCCCCTTATATGGAGGGTGGAGCCGATGGTTTCGTAATACACAAGTTACAGAGTTCGGGAGGGTTTCGTACCCAACCCGTAAGATTACAAGTCTCTATATTTCCTAATACAATCTATCTTTCCTTAATATTAAATGGGCTTCCGAATCTTCTTGTTCTTCGAGTCCTGGGCCTTCAGTAAACCCCGGGTACCATCTTTGGCAGGCCCATTGGGGATGCCTATGTCAGTAGCCCCCGAGATTTTTCTTGAATCAAAGAATCGGGGAAAATCTCCAGCTTTACTCATTACATAATCTTTCGATATGCAAATATTATTTTGTACAGGGATAACGGTAGTTGGGGCTAGTTCATCTGACGGATCAGGTACTAGTTAACTTCTCTAGTGGCAATCCGCAAAAACTACTTCAAGATCACGTCCCTGGACATGATCTCGGGATACTGGTGCAAACTTCGACAGGTGCCGCTTAAGGTCTTACCATTCTGTCGAGTCCCAGTCATATTTTATCGGGTACCTAACGCGTCCGTTAGGATTTTTCTTCGTATCTGTTGATACGGAAAAAAGTAGCAATCTGTCGTCAGAGACGGTGCCACGCCGCTCAGAACGGATCTGGGGTCTTACCTTCGCGAAGTTTTGCGGCATTTAGAGATTTATTCGCGACTTCTAGCGCTCTGAGAATATATTGTCGAGTGCTTTTCGGCTGTTGGAATAGCACATTTTATTGTGTCATATTTAATGACTTATTTTGTCTTCCCGATGGGAGTATATGTAGAGTTATCTATATAACTCGAAATATACTCACTTCTGCCTCTTTCTTTTGATCAAAATTCATCGGGCACGCGAACAGCGTTCCCGATGGGAGTATCCCCCGAGGCTACAGCCAAGAACTGGTGCTTGGGTGTAGGCTCCACGAATTAATATCCTCTGCTACTATATTGGTAATCTTTCTCGAGATTTTTATAGCTATCGGGTGCGCGACCAGCGCTCCCGATGGGAGTAGCCCCCGAGGCTATGAATAAATGCTTGCATTTGGTCATAGGCTCTCGCCATTTCTATCTTGTCATTCTCGAAGTTTTTTTTCCAAAGTAGCCCCCGAGCATTTGGGCAAAAACTTGTATTTGATCAAAGGCTCTCAAAATAGTCTTTCATTGTCGATATTTTCACCAGGCTTCTTAGTCGAGTTTTTCTTTTACCTCAGTGATGTCATTGCTGATGATAGCCACGATTCATGTATTGGAAACATGCGAAACCCGCTCCTCTCACTGCCCCGTGGGTCCAGATTCTCCAGCCGATGGACACGTCGTGCAAGTGGGGGACACACGTCCTCCACTTTTTCTGGCGCACGCACTGTGCCGTCTGTCATTTCTTTTCTTAGAGAAAATCCATTTTTACCCCTTGTCCACGTGTGATCCATCTACGCCGTAATTTTCCAATCCAACGGTTGCGTCGATTCACCGCACCTCTATTTAATTCCATCATCTTCTTCCTCTGTCACTTTAGCTCACGCCGCCCATCTACGCCTCTGCCAAAAATCCTCCATTGCGCCCATTGCTTTGTGCGCTCCTCCAAGCTCGTGCTGTTCTGTGCTATTTGAGCGGAAATCATCACCCTCGCAACACACCCAGCCTAGCGCTCCAACAATCCCCAATGGCCGCCGAAGATTTGGAGTGGGAGAGATCCAAGATCTCCAACCAGGACATGAAACTGTTGAATAGGCTGGGGTTCACCAAGAAGAAAGACGTGCTGCGCTTCCCCCACGAGGAAAGCTACCCATCTCCTCCAATGGAGTACCGGGTTAGTTTCGTTGATCATCTCATCCGCGGTCTTTCCCCTCCTATTCATGAGTTTCTCCGCGGTCTTCTCTTTGTTTATGGGGTTCAGCTTCACCAGCTGACGCCCAATTCCATCTTGCACGTGTCGATTTTTATCACATTGTGCGAATGCTTCCTTGGAGTTCAACCTAATTGGGCTCTGTGGAAACGCATCTTCTGCCTTCGCCGTAATGGCTCCCACGGCGTCGCCTATAATATTGGCGGCGTCGTTATCTGTGTTCGCTCTGACGTCGATTACTTCGACGTCAAATTCGCTGATTCCGTCCAAGGGTGGCGCAAGAGGTGGCTATATGTGCACGAAGAAAGCTCTGATTCAATGGAGTACAACATCGCCCCCTTCAACGGAAAAACCAAAATTCTTCGCCGCCGCTCCTGGGATGCTGAAGCTACCGAAGAAGAGAAATTGGCGACAGAGGCGCTGATGACTCCTATCCGTGAGCTTCAGAGTACCCGTGGCAAGGAGCTATCGGGTATCCAAATCACGGCCTACTTCCTTAGGATTAGAATGCAGCCTCTGCAAGCACGAAAAAATCCCCTTTGGATGTATGCTGGTGATGAAGACATCGAGAGGCTCTCCACAGATCTTTCTGCAAAGGACTTGGAGAAGCTGATCCGAAGAATCTCCAAGCTTAGCAAGAAAGACATTGTTCCATCTTCTTGCAAAGTTACGCCATTTTGTAGCGCCAATCCTCTCCCTGAGGTAATTGATTTTTGCGACTACTATGTTGTCTTGCCAGATTTTTCTTGTCGACCACTTTATAGATGACGAAAGATAACTGTTTTTGTCGATATTTTCATATTCCACAGGGTCATCTTGTTTTATCTTCTCTTCCTCCCCTTCCCGAAGGTGGGGAAGTCGAAGAACGGGCTGTTGTCATCGATGACAACCAGGGTGCTTCTCGTCCTGAAAGTGGAGTCGGGGGTTCCTAGAAATCCGCGGGTTCACTTGAAAAAGAGAATGAAACAGAGGTTACTTTGTCGACACGCTCATCTCTCCCTGCTGCTTCTCCAAAAGGCAAAAGGAATAGGGATGAGATGATCGACTCTGGCGCCTCCAAAGCTGATACTTCCCGTGCTGAAAAGACTGCACCCAATGCCGGGGAGGAAACTTTGGATCTTTACGATGCTGCTCTTGTCAGCTCGTAAGTTTTTTAATGTACTGTATTTTTCCTTTGTCGATGTTTTTTTGAAATTTATTTTTTATTCTGTCGCTATATTTATTACATTGACGATGAAGAGGAAGATGCACCTATTGACGAGACTGCTCGAATGAGCACGTCTCGTACTTTAGTTTTCTCGGAAGCTCGCCCTGATGGCGACGAAACTTCACCTCCTCCACAAAACCCTGAGCATCCAACACCAGCTGTAAGCCCCCAAGCTCCTTCCCCGAAGAGAGCCAGGGTAGAATCAACCGAAGAACCAACTATACTAGCTAGTTGTTCCTCAACTCCTTTAATGGAAGAAGTAAGTCATCTTCTTCGTTCTGTATTGGCTTCATTTTTCTGAACTTCCCTCCGTTTTTTCATGGTGTCGAAATTTTTCCACTTATATTGATCCTCTTTTTATGATCTTTCTTTAGCCTTTCATGAAGGAACTTATCCGTTTTGGTACCCAATTTATCGGGTACCGAGATTACGCCGGCAAACTTGAAGGTATCTCCTTTTTTTCTTTGTCCATCTTTCCTTGTCGAGTATATCCTGTCACTATTTTTGTGTCGCAATGCTTATCTATTTTATATTGACAGAAAAACTTGCGGAAGCCAATAAACGCGCTGACGCTCTTGCTATTGAGTTAGAGCAAAGCGAAACGGCACGCATGGAAGCTAAAGCTAAAGCTGCTACCATCGAGGATCTTCAAAAGAGACTCGATGACGCAAAAAAGGCTCTGGAAGAAAATGTAGCTCAGCATTCTGCTCGGGAAGAAGAAATCCTTGGTCGACTGGAATCGCAGAGTCGACGTTTTGTTAGTAAGTGTTCACGCCCGTGCTGCTTTCTTGCATCGTGTTTTGGCCTCTTTTTTCCTTTTAGTAACTCTACTTTATGCTTGAAGCAGGGAGAACACACCAAGAGTACGAGCTGGAAAAAATCCTGAAGATGACGAGCTTCTCGATGCGCTTTCTCTCCTTGAAATCCATGGGACGGAAGCTCGTAACGGACTAGCTGAAGCTGAAGCTGGCCTGTCGCGACTCTTCCCCTATTTTTTCAAGAAAAAGGAGGAACCCGCAGCCTTTATTGATCTCGCCAAGTGCTTCACTGGCAATGAAGACCTTGGACTCCAACTTCGTCAAGAGGGACTAAAGGTTGGCGTCGAAGGTACAATGGCCTTGATTGCGGAGAGTCAACAACAAGTCGACTGGTCGAAAGTTGGAAACACGGGGAAGATCGAAACGAAGAGGTGGCAGTCACTAATTAAAGCGGCGAAGCCCAGTTCGAAAAAAATCCTCGCCACTCTTGGATATAAGCCAGCACCCGCTCCGAGTTCTTCAAAGCTGGAGGTCAAGTAGACCACTTTTACTTATTCCTTATAGTTTATCTCCTCTTTTGGCACTGTCGCCGTAGTGTTCTTGGCGATGATTGCTTCAGTAGTTGTCTAGAGGTCCTTCTTTTGTAATAGACATGTACATATTATGAGAATGAATGGAAATCTATCTTTGCCCCATGATTGATGTCGAAATTTTTGTTTTCAGTTGATTTTTGACAACTATACTTCGACTCCTGGTCCCTCCGAGGTTTTTTCCTTCGTCTCGTTCGAAGGAAAACGATGTCGCTGTTGAATTTGTTGAAGGTTCTTCGAGTAAAAACTCAGCACAAGATTTGGAAGAACTTCGACAACAGCTCCAGTCCACGAAGAAGCAGTCGCTTATGCTCATGGAACAACCTCGAAAATCTTCTGAGAGGGAAAAAATTGCACTCCAACAAGCTCAAGATGCCATAGCTGAAAAGGGCTCCGCCGTTGCTGAAGCTACTGCAGCGATGTCTCGAGAAAATTTTATGCTTCAACTGCTGACAGATGCTAGCTTGGATATGGAAGGTGTGCTTCATTACCTTTGTCGTGCTTTTATTTTTTTTTGCTTGTCTCCTCGTTGCCCACTGATTCTTTCAAAAATAGGTTCTTTCTTGGATGCTACGACCGAAGATGAACGTGTCGAGGCTCGATCCAATGCACTTCTCCGACTTGCGCATGATCATGGCTCAAATTTTTGGGGCACGCCTGAACGGACTCACCAGATCGTCAGGTTTCAGGATCGCGTGCTTCAGGTTCACGATTATCTCGACTTTTGTACAAGGACATTGTCTCTGGTCTACGGCACCATGTTTCCTCGCAATAAGATGCCAGAGACTCTCCCTGCTTTAATGGACAAATTTCGGGATGCTCCTCGGATCCACGGCTTTGAGCGGGCCCAATTAGCTATGATCATGATCAAAATCTGCTACCCAAAGTTAGACGTGGGTCAAGTTGTTCCAAAGTTCTTGGCCAAGATGGCGAAGAGGAAGAAGAACTTCAGCAAATATGACGACGTTGTGACCCCTGTTGCCGAAGATATGATGGATGAACTTCTTCGGATGGACGCCGAATTCTTCGTGAAGGGCAGCTATGTTGAGCATAGCACTCGTCCTATAAATAATGATCGGTTGACAATAGACAATATACTGGGAAATCCTTGAAGATAAGCTGTTCCGAGAATTGTATCTTGTGTATATAATCTGTATTGTAAAGTCACTATATTTTTACTTTCAACGCCAAGCCCCCGGGCGTTTTGTTGGTGATATTTTTGTTTTATAATGCGAGGTTGTCCCAAGGCAAAATAAATTATACTGTGTACTATTTTTGCGGTTACGAGCCCCCGAGCTTTATGTTGACCGCTATTTGTCGACATCTTTTTATTTTGGCGAGGTACTTTATACCAAGGCGAGATGTTTTTTGCGAGTTGTATTTGTCGGCACTGTGTATATATATATTGTATCTTCTAGGGGGAAGCCCCCGAGCCTGTCGAAAAGATATATAATTCCACTATCTTTATTATATTGCAGCACCGTGAGCCCGCCTCATTAAAAACCTTTCCCGGCCCCACTCGGTGCCCCGAAAAAGGAAAAGAGTGCGTCTGAAAACTCGCGGGCATTTCAGTACATTGTATGTTTACAGAGGAGACTATATTTTGGCATCTAGGCGTAGAAACGTCTGAGCTGCGCCACGTTCCAAGGGTTTGGCTCGGCAATCCCCGTCTTCTTGTCCTTGATTCTGTATGCTCCTCCTTCGATTACTTCTGTGACGATGTAAGGTCCAAGCCACGGTGACTCGAGTTTTTCATGACTTTTTTGATTAAGTCGCAAAACCAAGTCGCCAACTTGAAAAGATCTTGGTCGCAATCGTCGACTGTGGTAGTTTTTCAGGTCCTGTTGATATTTTGCGACTCGTGACAGGACTTCATCTCGAGCCTCATCAAGTGCGTCGACATCATCCTCCAAAGATTTTCTCGAAGTTTCTTCATCATATTCTTGTTATCACCAGATTTTGGCCAAATCAGGAGATGGGCCGTAAGTGAAGATGGGCTTAAAAGATATACGCACGGAGCATCTTTGAAGCGGCCTTGCGCGAAGAGTTTGGGCTAGGTTGCCCGTGTATCTGTAAATATAGTAGATTGCATCTTAGTTTAGATTAAAAGATAGAGTTTGACCCGTGCACGGTTAGGTGCACGCCCGAATTAGAAAGTCCATTGGACTATAAATATGTATCTAGGGTTATCGGAAAAGGAGGACAATCACGTTCACAACAAACACAAATCAGGCGCATCGCCACCCCTTCTTTCGAGGGTTTCTCCCGGGTAAGCATCATGCTGCCTAGATCGCATCTTTCGATCTAGGCAACACAACGTTTATTCGTTTACCTTGTGTTGCTCGTACTGAAGCGTTGTTGATGGCGAGTAGCACTATTTATCGTAGATGTTCTGGGGCTTGCATAGATGCTTTTCTTGCGCATATCTGCTTAGTTGTGCCGTCCCTCAATATCTAGCTGCCCTTACACCTATCCAGGTGTAAGGGCAGCATCTTGCTTGTTCGTTTCTTAGTAGATCCGATCTGTTATAGTTGCTCCTTGTTCTTCAAGGATTAGTTTAATATCCGTATGGTTAGGCCTTGCAAACGGGTTGAACGATCCGGTAGTGCGTTAGGTATGGTTTGTTAGTCCTAAGAGGGATGCTCCGGGAATTAACTTAATGTTGGTTTTTAGGCCTCTTTTAGGGTTAGTTTTCCATTATCTTTCGTGTCTATTAGGCTCAACTACGCGTAGGATGTTCCGATCATACGGTGAAAACCCTAAACCGTCGTAGATTGGTTTAGCTTTGTTATGATCAAGCAGGATCCCCATGTCATTGAAAATCCAACGTGAACCATGGGGCGATCGGCTCTTTGAGCCGATCCGCGAGGGCAACTCGAGAGCCGATAGGGCTCGTATTTAATGTTTACGTGTCCGCCATGCGGGGAACTAATCGAAGCAATCCAACACCTTCCTGGCCAGCTATAGGTCAGGTGGCACGCCCTCGCAACCGCCGGGTCGTGTGCCGGAGCATTTGCGGGACGACGTCGAGGGACCGGGGCCCGCCGCCGCCTTGGAAGCCTCCCGGCTCTTCGTGTTGCTTAACCACTGCTCGCCGGTGGGTTTTGGCAGGCAACACATTCTGGCACGCCCGGTGGGACATCGGGACAATCTTCCGCAGCAACCATGTCGTCATCTGCGTCTCAGACAGCGGAACCAGTCAAGTATGAAGATCTGCCTCCTGAGCATAAGAAGAGATATGATGATCTCAAGGCCATCCTGGAAGCCGATCTCATCGGCGCTTTTGAGAAAACCCGTTCGCACGGGATCAAGTTCAAAGGGTTCCAACCCGAAGGCGCGCTAGATGGACTAGATCTATCTCTCCCTTCGGACGAACGTACTAGAGCCCTGCGACAGGAAGTCAACTATGCCGTTGCTCACTCTCTTCATCGGCATGCTGAGAGCTTGGTGAATACTCTGGAGCGTGTCGCGCTCAATGTGGTGCAAGAAGTCACGAAGCACAAGTACTCTCCGTCAGGTCCTGCTCTAGGAACTCACCAAGGGGAGGTACCGCTCTACACAAGGCCACCACTGCAACACACGTTCGCGGCTCCACAGCAACAAGGTTCACCGGCGTACGTCGTCTACAAGGTTGGAGGTGATCCAGGCGACTACCAATTCCTGTATGAGCCGCCCAAGGAAATTCCACATGGATACGTGTGCACATACGTGCCGGACTGCAACAACTGGATGACCCAGGTTACAGCAGGAAGGACTGCCACGGCAGGAGGAGTCGCTGGAGCAGGAAGCAGTTCTGGAGCGGATGCTGAGAAACAGGCGTGGCTAACTAAATATGCCACCAGTACAAGTCATGAACGATCAGCTTATGCAGCTCCTACGGTGGATGCGATCACCGCCATCATGAGAGACAAGTTCGGCATACTGCCGAAGAAGAGGATGATCGGCTATTCCAAGCCGTATCCCAACGACTACGACCTGATCCCGCTGCCACCTAAGTATCGGCTCCCCGACTTCACAAAATTTAGTGGATCAGAAGGAACCAGCTCGATCGAGCACGTGAGCCGATACTTGGCACAGTTGGGCATGGTCTCAGCTTCAGACGAGCTACGTGTGAGGTTCTTCTCGCAGTCTCTCACGGGTCCAGCCTCTGGGTGGTACACCTCGTTGTTACCAGACTCGATTCGGACGTGGAAGCAGCTGGAAGAGCAATTCCACGTACAATACCATTCAGAAACTACGGAAGCTAGCCTTGCCGATCTGACCCAAGTTCGGCAGAGAACACACGGAGAAGGTACAAAGCCACGAAGTATGTACCCAGGGGAAGCCGATTCATGAAACGATGGGCTAATAAAATATCGAAAACACAAAAAATTTCGGCTCAGGCGATTCTTAGCCATCGACTCAAGAAGTACAACAAGGTACAAGTTCAGTACAACATTTATTTAATCTACACAGAGAGGTTCTTCTGAAGAAATTCGTCAAGAGCGTGAAGGGCGTCAGCACGGATACGATCCACTTCGGCAATCTCAGCCTCGTCGTCCTCGTCTTTACCTGTCACCAGCTGACTGCTCAGGGCACAAATTTCAGCTAGATCAGTTTTCAGATCGGCTGTGAGGCCTTGCGCTTCCTCTCGAGAGCGGGCAATGAGGGTTTCCTTCTCTTGGATAAGCCGCTTGGTCAGCCTAACTCTCTCTTCAAGGTTCTCCAGTTCCTTGTGCAGGGTCTCGAGTTCAGCGCTATTGGCAGAAGTGTCAGTCTTGGCGTCCAGAGCAGCCTTTTTCTCATTGAGTCGTCGACACTTCTCTGCAATATCGGCTCTCATTGGGAGCTGGGCATGACGAAGGGTAATTCTTTGACGCGCCGACTGCACTCTTGACCTGAAGGCCGACAGGGTCAGGGCTGGCCAGAGCTTCACCTGTAGTGTCACGGGGAGATGGGACTGGATTTCTTCAAGGATGCCCGTGACTGCCTCGGGGTTTTCAACCACGGTCTCAACTGAGGAGGATAGCAAAGTCTCGAGACGCTGGAGCGGACCATGGACTGTGCCAGGGCTTGGCTCTTCACCCGCCTTGGAAGTAGCTGGCTCGATGGATTCAGGATCGAACGTCAGCAAGCTTGAAAGATCACATCCCTGACAGACGAACAAGAGCGGTATGAGTATACAACACAGGAAAATGTAGAGACAAGGGAGTGGAGTGTACCTCTCCCAAAGTAAGAGGAGCGGCCGATGGTGTGACAATCGGCTTTTCCGGAGGCTTGGCTAGGTTAGCCACTTGGTCAGCTACTCCCGTCGAAGCGGCCAGATCTAGTGTGGCAGATGGCATCAAGACCTCTTCAACGTCCCCGCTAGAAGTCTCATTAGTCTGCAAAGGAGATGGTGAGTTGACTGATACGTCCAAAACGTATCTACTTTCCCGAACACTTTTGCTATTGTTTTGCCTCTAATTTGTGTATTTTGGATACAACTAACACGGACTAACGCTGTTTTCAGCAGAACTGCTCTGGTGTCTCGTTTTTGTGCAGAAATCCAACTTTCGAGAAAATCCTCGGAATTTATGCAGAAGGCCCTATTTTCCAAGAATAATGACGGAGCCAGAAGGACGCGCCAGGTGGAGGCCCGAGGGCCCCACACCATAGGGCGGCGCGGCCTAGGGGGGGCCCGCGCGGCCCTATGGTGTGGCCCCCTCAGCCGGCCTCCGACGCCCCCCATCGGACTATATATCGGCCTCGACCTAAAAACGCACGGGGAGAAGTCGAAGTCGCCAGAAACCCTCCAGAGAGCCGCCACATCGCCAAACTCCGTCGCGGGAGCCAGAAGTCTCCGTTCTGGCACTCCGCCGGGACGGGGAATTGGAGGAGATCTTCACCGCCATCACCGCCAACGCCTCTCCATCGACCAGCCATGTTTCCCCCATCCATGTGTGAGTAATTCCCCGCTGTAGGCTGAAGGGGATGGTAGGGATTGGATGAGATTGGTCATGTAATAGTCATAAGATTGTTAGGGCATAGTGCCTAGTATCCGTAGATGCCACTTTTATGATATTGTTGCAACTTGTTATGCTTAATGCTTGTCACTAGGGCCCGAGTGCCATGATCTCAGATCTGAACATGTTATTGATTTATGAAGATATTCGTTGTTTATGATCTTACCTGCAAGTTGTATACACATGTCGCTGTCCGGAACCAATGGCCCCGAAGTGACGAAATCGGGACAACCGGAGGGGATGGTAGTGATGTGAGGATCACATGTGTTCACGGAGTGTTAATGCTTTGCTCCGGTACTCTATTAAAAGGAGTACCTTAATTTCCGATAGTTTCCCTAGAGGCCCGGCTGCCACCGGCTGGTAGGACAAAAGATGTTGTGCAAGTTTCTCATTGCGAGCACGTACGACTATATATGGAACACATGCCTATTGATTGATTAGTACTTGGATACCGTTTTATTATTATCTGCAAATGCCCATGCTTTGATTGTTATATGAGTTTCTCTCATCCATGCAACGCCCGTTAATCCGTCCCTGTGCCTATAATATTTTAATCCTGTTGTTTACTATAATCACTACTGCTGTCTTTATTTCACCGCTGCTGTTATTTCACTATTCCTACTGCCATAAAACTGTTACTACTGATAAACTCTTGCGAGCAAGTCTGTTTCCAGTGCGAGCTGAATTGACAACTCCGCTGTTAAGGCTTACAAGTATTCTTTGTCTCCCCTTGTGTCGAATCAATAAATTGGGTAATACTTCCCTCGAAGACTGTTGCGATCCCCTATACTTGTGGGTCATCAAGACTATTTTCTCGGCGCCGTTGCCGGGGAGCATAGCTTTATTTGGAAGTTCACTTGGATTGATATTGTTCGCTGCAAATTCTCCATCATGGGTAAACCTCGCGATACTAAGATCGCCATATTACCATCCACTACAAGAAAAGGTACAACTCTTAGTACCTCTCGCTGCTCTTGATTCACCATCCGTGATAAGTAAACTTGTTTCACCACCACAAGCTTCAAATGCTTGGTACTTCTGCTGAATCTGAAAATTCCTCTCATAATTGTGATGATGCTTCTGACTGTGCTTGATAATGATGGTTCGTTAGGATCTTTTCTAGATGCTACAATTGCTAAGTCTAGACAAATTGAAAATACTGAAACTCCTAATGAAAATGCTGCTACACTCGTTAATTCACTCGAGTCCGTTGAATATTCTAGTGATGATCTTGATGAAGATTATGTAGAGCTTGATGATGATTTTATTGAAAAATGCAATGCTACTACCGATGCAAGAAAAATTAAAAAGTTGCTTGCGAACATGTTGTTAGATATAAACTATCTCCCGATCCTAAATTTGCCACATCTCCTATAAACATTAGGGATAAAGATTATGATTTTTCTCTTGATTTATCTCATATAGCTATTGTTGAGAAAACACCCTTTTGTGGTACTGAAAAAGAAAGTGTTGTTGAACACATGACTGAGCTATCTACTCTTAGTGGCTTGTTTTCCGATGATATTAAGATGCGTACTTATTTTGTCGCAAAATTTTTTCCTTTCTCATTAAAGGATGATGCTAAAACTTGGTATAATAATTTGCATCCTGGTTCTATTAAAAGTCCAAAAGAATTGCTTGATGTTTTCTTCCGGAAATACTTTCCTGCTAGTGCTCAACATGCTGCTTTGCAGAGAATTTATAATTTTGACCAGGAAGATGGAGAGAAATTGCCCGAGGCTTGGGCGAGATTTTGCTCTCTTATTAGAGCTCAGCCTGACCATGATTTGGAAAAGCATGATTTACTTGATATATTTTATAGTGGACTAACCATTGAGTCTAGGGCATACCTGGATAGTTGTGCTGGTTGTGTTTTCAGGAAAAGGACTCCAGCCGACGCTGAAGAATTATTGGCTAAAATAGGCCGGAATCATGATGATTGGTCTAGACCTGAACCAACCCCGACACCGATAGTAAAGAAGAGGGGTATTATTAAATTAAATGATGAAGATATGAGGGAAGCCAAGAAGTCTCTTAAAGAGAAGGGTATTAAACCTGAAGATGTGAAGGATTTACCTCCTATAGAAGATTTATGTGAGATAACTCCCCCTTCATCCATGATTGAGGTACACTCTCTCCAACGCTTTACTAGGGAAGATATTCCGTATTCAAAACCTCCTGCTCAATGCTTAGATGAGTTTGATAATTATATTGTTAAGCAAGAAAACTTTAATATGAGAGTTGAGAGTCATTTAATGGAAAATTCTCGAGATATTAGTGAATTGCATGGTATTGTGGAGAGAACCTCCAATGATGTTAAGATACTTGTTAAACATTTCCAAATGGTTCAAACTCAAATTGATCAACTTACTAAAGTGCAAAATGACTTGTTGGGAAATAATTCTAAAGAAAAACATGCTTATGAAGTAACAACTAGAGGTGGTGTTTCTACCCAGGATCCTCTATATCCTGAAGGGCATCCCAAAAGAGTTGAACAAGATTAACAACTAATTAAAACTAGTGCTCCGTCTAAGAAAAAGAAAAAGAAACATAAGAATGTTGTAAAATCCTCTGAACCTGTTAATGATCCTAATAGTATTTCTATTTCTGATGCTGAAACTGAAAGTGGTAATGAACATGAGGAAGATAATGATAAGAATAATACTCCTGATAAATAAGAAATTGAAAAAGAACCTGAAAAGCCTGCTAAAAATAAAAAGTACACTAAAGAAGATTTTATTGCTGAGAAACATGGTAATGAAAGAGAACCTTGGGTTCAAAAGCAAATGCCTTTTCCTGTTAAGAAACTAAAATAAAAGGAGGAGGAACATTATAATAAATTTTGTGATTGGATGAAACCTTTATTTTTGCAAATCCCTTTGACTGATGCTATTAAATTGCCTCCTTATTCAAAGTATATGAAAGATATTGTTACTAACAAAAGGAAAATCCCCAATGAGGAAATTTCCACTATGCTCGCTAATTACTCCTTCAATGGTAAGATTCCAAAGAAGTTGGGCGACCCGAGTATACCGACTATTCCTTGTTCCATCAAGAATAATTATGTTAGAACTGCTCTATGTGATTTGGGAGCAGGTGTGAGTGTGATGCCTTTTTCTCTTTATAAGAGACTTGATTTAGATAAATTGATACCAACTGATATATCTTTGCAAATGGCTGATAAATCCACTTGCTATTCTGTTGGTTTATGTGAAAATGTTCCTGTTCAAGTTACTCGGCATTGCTTGATATTAACTGATTTTGTTGTGTTGGAAATGCTCGAAGATGATAATATGTCCATTATTCTTGGAAGACCCTTTCTTAATACTGCAGGGGCTGTTATTGATTGCAATAAAGGCATGGTTACTTTCAATGTTGATGATAAGGAACACACTGTCTATTTTCCCAAGAGAATTGATAAAGTATGCGGAGTTAATACAATTTTTAATGTGAAAACTATCAAAGTGGGATCCATAGATTGTCCTATATATGAGCCTAAAGAAGAATATCAAACTCTTGTGATTGGATCCATGTCAATTCAATATAAGGTAACATGATTGATTTGAGGTTTATTTCTTCTTATGTCATATAAAATTTATTTGGTAGCAAGACTTGATCAACCTTGTTAACAAGTATATTTTAATGCATAAGAGAGCTAAACAACATTTCTTTCTTTCTTTCTCCCTCTACTTATTTTACTTGCTGTAGCAACTTTTGTTTTGCAATATGCTTTAGTTGTTAAGATTTTAGAAATCATTTTCCTGCGCAGTAATCATTAATTTAACACCCAGAAATGTGCATTTTTCAAAGTTTTCCAAAAATTACAAAAAATACACCGTTGGTCCTATTTTTCGACGAGGCACCTGGGAGTGCCAGAGGATGACCTGTGGGGCACCAGAGGGTGGCACACCACAGGCCGGCGCGGCCAAGGAGGTGGGCGCGCCACCCTGTGGTGTGGGCCCCTCCTTGCCCCACTACATCATCTCTTCCTTCCAGCATCTTCTCTCTCCCGAAAAAACTCGTACCAAGTTCCTCGCACTCGTGTTTCTGCTCAAGAACTCGCGATTTTTCGATCTCCTTGCTCAGCCCAGATTTCTGTTTGAAATTTGGCACATTTACTCCTTGGTATGTGACTCCTTTGATTGTCCAATTAGAATTTTGTTTGGTTGAGTATATCTTGAATATTTTGCTGCTGTAGATAACATGTTTAGTGAGCTTGCATGCTTGTTCTAAGTGGAAGAAATTAGTTTTGATGCATGTGTAGTACTCTAGCAAGTTCCTATAGTAGTTCCCTTCAATTATATACCTTGAAATCAAATTTTATAATGATTGTTGAAAAAATTCAGAAAATGGAAGGGAGTGTGCACCAACTTAACCAACAAGAGTTGGAGGTACAGCAAGTCATGAGAGTCCATCGTGAAGAGGGAGTATACCCCTCTTATTACCCATGCATGGATTTTATGCGGAATGCAGGAATCCTGCAAGATGTTCAAACACTAATTTCCAATGCAGGGTTGGAAGGTTTTACTGTTGGTGAACCTCACCAATATGCTAAACTAACGGTGTCGGTTGTGCAAGATTTCGAATTTCATCGGTCTCAAAATAACCCCATGGTCCGGTACAAGATTTATAACAAAACTATCAACTTGCCTTTCAGTGATTTTTGTACAGCAATTAGAGTGCCGCAGTGGGGATCCTGCGAGAAGATCAGGGGAACACCGCGGGAGCTCTCAAATCTTTATACAATGATTTGTAATGGGAGGAGCTTCTCCAATGATAGTGGTAAGATTAGTAGCATTCAACAGCCAGCCATCCGCTACTTTGCCTATTTCGTTACAAAGTGCGTTCTTGCGAGAAGGACCGGAGGTAAATTATCTGTCCAAGATTTGGCTTTCTTAGCTGCTGCTTTGCAACAGGATAGGACTTATAATTTGGATGCTTTAATAGCTTGTAGACTTGCTACTAACCGCGAGAAAGGAGGAATTTGTGGAGGTCTTATCGCCTCTCGCTTATTAGCTATGCATGGTGTAGGACCTCACCATTTAGATATTCCGCTTTCTATAGAGAAGCTTGATGTTGTTTCCATGATTAAACATGAATTTATTTCAGATGCATCTAATTTGAACAACCTGCATTATAGGATAACTTTGTATAAGGAAAATTGGAGTATAACCAAGAAAATTGAAAAACTAGTACGCTTGCTCGCACCTGCTTTGTTTAACCTTGATGCCGAGAACGGGTGGTCGATCACGAAAAATGAGCTGAACGCATACATAGAAAGGGAAAGCCGTCGTGCAAGGGAAGATGTGGAGGAGGCCGAGGAGCACCCCGACTCTTCATCCGATGCAGCGAGCTCCTCATATCAACATCATGGGCATGTGGAACCTCCACGATATTCTTCTGCACAGGGGCCCTATTACCATTCCATGTATGATCCACCGGCGTGGAACTCCGACCCTCGTTGGGAATGAACTCCACTTAGGCCAAAAGCCTAAGCTTGGGGGGAGGTATACCGGCATCACTCATTCTTTGCATATTATGATTGCTGGATACTTGTACATACTTGTTTAGTCTCTTAGAGTGGTTTTCTAATGAGAGGGAGATGATATTTGGGGAAGTGCTGTCCAAAAACAGATTCTGTGCTGTTACCAAAAAAATTCGTACGCACAGCCAGAACGTTATTTTGAGCTGCCAATTTTTGAGCATGTTTCCCAGGTAGTTATCTAACTTTCATTAGTTGAACACTTTTTGAGCTGAGCAATGGAAGATTTTTGTTAATTTCGATTTCTGTACTGCTTGTCGGGATTTGGCAGATTTACGTCATCCCGCTTTTCCGTGTTTCGTTAGTTTGCATTCTTTTGTTTTCGCTTTGTTTCTTTCCTAAAACACAAAAAGACCAAAAATATTTCTGTTGTTTCTCTTCACCATTTGTTTATTTGGTTCTTTGCTCTTAGTTTACTTTATTTGCTATCGTTGGTTTGCTATGAGAAAACCCAAAAGATTTTGCTTTGTTTGCTTGTTTTCTTTCGTTCTTGTTTCCAATTCGAAAACACCAAAAATATTTGCTGTTCTTCTTTGGTTTGTTAAGTTCATCATGAGTTCAATGGTCTTCGGTGGCTGGAGCGTGGTTTTCATTTCATATTATCCAAGCTACACAAGTGAAAAGGCAATAATGATGATCTACGACAATCTGATTGTGGTGAGAGGCTGGTATGAACTCTATTTGCTTTCATTTTTGTACATATACTCATCAATATGAGCATGCTTAGTTGGTTCATGTGAGGTATATGTTATTTGAGAAAGTCTAGTAGTTCATGATCTCTCATGTTTAGCTCCAATTTATTAATATGAGTAGCATGTCATGGATGTTCGCTTGCATTGTTTTATTCATAAGTAAGTATGGCATTGTGGTATCCTCCTCTGAATAATTCATTTATATCGACTTGGCACATGCTCACGCATGCATATGACTAAACAAAAAGTCAATTAAGCCTCGATGATTTATATTGCTTTAGAGTTCTTGCATCACTTTTATGCCTCCGTTAATTTATTTTGCCGCAAGCATGATTATGACGATTCTTGCTCTCTTGATTTGTCGTTCCCTAGTCTTTTGCTAGCCTTCACTTGTACCGAGCGGGAACGCCGCTCGTGCTTCCAAACACCTGAAAACCAAGTTGTTCCAAAGTGTCCACCATAAATACCTATGCATGGCATTTCAAACCATTCCAAGTAAATTCTCATGTGCTACCTTTAAAACTTTCAAAATGCTTCTCAATTTGTGTTAATGTTTCATAGCTCATGAGGAAGTATGTGGTGTTTAGCTTTCAACCTTGTCATTTACTTTTGACGGACTCTCATATGGACTAGTGGCACATCCGCTTATCCAATAACTTTGCAAAAAGAGCTGGCATTGGGATTCCCAGTCCCGAATTAATTAACTTAAATAGACACTCCTCCATGGTTTGTGATTGTTGGACGGCACCCAAAGGATTCGGTTAGCCATGGCTTGTGTAAGCAAAGGTTGGGGGAGTGTCATCATCATAATAAAACTTAAATAAAAAGGCACTCCTTCATGGTATGAGACTGTTGGCAGGCACCCGAGGATTCGGTTAGCCATGGTTTGTGTAAGAAAGGTTGGAAGGAGTGCCACCCAAAAATAAATAAAATGGGAGCCGCTCTTGTGAGTCCGGTTGATGAGGTAGTTAGTGTACCCATTACCATTCGTTGACAACAACAAACACCTCTCAAAATAATTTTACTCCTGCTTTACAAATGAAAAGCTCTAGCGCATGTTAATCCCTGCTTCCCTCTGCGAAGGGTCAATCTTTTACTTTTATGTTGTGTCTCCATTCTTTCTTTGAGCACTATCTTGAGAGCACGACTTGTCATTCTTAGTATAATATGCTTGTCTCAAAATATGATTGATTGTGGTATAACTTTGATGCTTTTATCTTTGACAATCACTACTTCTAGTCTTTCTATGAACTCCGGAGGTGCCTCGGCATTTATGTTTTGCCGATCAAATACGGGCAAGCGAGATACCACTTTATCATATTCTCTTATGAACATTGCAATCCTGCTTATATACATGATTCATGGTGCTTATTAATTGTTGGTACCTCTCCATGATTGACATAGCTGTTGGATGATCTTATTTGCATGTATCTCATTATGAACTGCTTAAGTATTAGCCATAGCATGAGAATATATACATCATATGAGCAAATGTGTTCGTGAAAGTTCTTTTATCGCTCAGTTGTTAACTGAATTGCTTGAGGACAAGCAATAAGCTAAGCTTGGGGGGAGTTGATACGTCCAAAACGTATCTACTTTCCCGAACACTTTTGCTATTGTTTTGCCTCTAATTTGTGTATTTTGGATACAACTAACACGGACTAACGCTGTTTTCAGCAGAACTGCTCTGGTGTCTCGTTTTTGTGCGGAAATCCAACTTTCGGGAAAATCCTCGGAATTTATGCGGAAGGCCCTATTTTCCAAGAATAATGACGGAGCCAGAAGGACGCGCCAGGTGGAGGCCCGAGGGCCCCACACCATAGGGCGGCGCGGCCTAGGGGGGGCCCGCGCGGCCCTATGGTGTGGCCCCCTCAGCCGGCCTCCGACGCCCCCCTTCGGACTGTATATCGGCCTCGACCTAAAAACGCACGGGGAGAAGTCGAAGTCGCCAGAAACCCTCCAGAGAGCCGCCACATCGCGAAACTCCGTCGCGGGAGCCAGAAGTCTCCGTTCTGGCACTCCGCCGGGACGGGGAATTGGAGGAGATCTTCACCGCCATCACCGCCAACGCCTCTCCATCGACCAGCCATGTTTCCCCCATCCATGTGTGAGTAATTCCCCCGCTGTAGGCTGAAGGGGATGGTAGGGATTGGATGAGATTGGTCATGTAATAGTCATAAGATTGTTAGGGCATAGTGCCTAGTATCCAGTAGATGCCACTTTTATGATATTGTTGCAACTTGTTATGCTTAATGCTTGTCACTAGGGCCCGAGTGCCATGATCTCAGATCTGAACATGTTATTGATTCATGAAGATATTCGTTGTTTATGATCTTACCCGCAAGTTGTATACACATGTCGCTGTCCGGAACCAATGGCCCCGAAGTGACGAAATCGGGACAACCGGAGGGGATGGTAGTGACGTGAGGATCACATGTGTTCACGGAGTGTTAATGCTTTGCTCCGGTACTCTATTAAAAGGAGTACCTTAATTTCCAGTAGTTTCCCTAGAGGCCCGGCTGCCACCGGCTGGTAGGACAAAAGATGTTGTGCAAGTTTCTCATTGCGAGCACGTACGACTATATATGGAACACATGCCTATTTATTGATTAGTACTGGGATACCGTTTTATTATTATCTGCAAATGCCCCTGCTTTGATTGTTATATGAGTTTCTCTCATCCATGCAACGCCCGTTAATCCGTCCCTGTGCCTACAGTATTTTAATCCTGCTGTTTACTATAATCACTACTGCTGTCTTTATTTCACCGCTGCTGTTATTTCACTATTCCTACTGCTATAAAACTGTTACTACTGATAAACTCTTGCGAGCAAGTCTGTTTCCAGGTGCAGCTGAATTGACAACTCCGTTGTTAAGGCTTACAAGTATTCTTTGTCTCCCCTTGTGTCGAATCAATAAATTGGGTAATACTTCCCTCGAAGACTGTTGCCATCCCCTATACTTGTGGGTCATCATTGACCCAAGTAGCAAGGGGATGACATGAGGCATGGACTGGTGAGGTAATTACAGTTGAAACCTCCTGGCTTGGCGAGGAAACTTGTGAGTCTTTGCGAGCCCTTTTGACACAGCGACGTTTCACGCATGACCCTGTTTTGGTCGGAGCTGGGGTAGCAGCAGGTTCGGGAGTCGACCTTTGCCTAGAAACTGACGTGGGAAAGTCCGTCTGGCTCTGTGTGGTGGATCTCTCGGAATTGCCCGGGTCCGTATCCCTTTGTCTAGACTGTGCATCCTCGCTGGAGTTCTCTTCGGTGGAGGTCTGTGAAAAGAAGTATAAGCATGTTGCGAAGGACTGGGAGAACGGATAAATGTAATCAAGGCACGGGTTAGCTTACGTGCAAGTTTTCTTGTACATGAGCTTTGCGCTTCAGGGTCTTCCTGGCAGCTACTTTCCTCACCGCCTTCCTCGCTTGGGTGGAGGCTCGGGGGGCAACCGGCCCCGAGGATGCTTTACTCTTGGAAGCCGATTTTGGTGAAATCGGCTGGCCCTGCATTATGACTTGCTTCAGGGGTGGCGAGCTTCGGCAGAAGAGCACCACCGGGGCTGGTGAAAGGAATGAGAAGGGAGAACCGTCGGTTTGCGTGGGCTCTGGGCCATCTTGTTCCTGCCAAGAGATAGAGCCAGGGTTTCAGACAACCATTATGAACGGTCACAAGAAATTTACATGCAATGGTACCTGGTGAATAGGAATGTCGTGTTCGGCATCAAGCTGCTTCAGCAACGGTCCTAGAGCTCTTCTGAAGGCATGGGTCTTCCACATGGACCACCAAATCTCGAAACCATCGGTGGTGGCGGTGAAGCAGAGGTTGTGGGGGATTGGGATTGCCAGAGCGTCAAAGAAGGTGTAGCACCTTTGGCCAGTAAGGATGTCAGGCAGTTCAGCTCTGCTTGCTGTCAGGTGATGAAGAAAGAAGTGTGGGGACACTTGCCCGAGGCCAAGTTGCCGAGCTACTACCACCGGTTGATAAGACTCGTAGCCGGGCTTGATGATCCGGTTAGAGGTACTCATGCCAACTGGGAGAAAACAGGGGCGGATCATGATAGAAAACAGGTGCCGGGTGCTAGCGTCATCGGCAAAGCTATCTAACCGAAAGGAGACTGGATTCTCAAAGTTTTCCGAGTCGGTGTAAGGAAAGAACAGGGGGTTTCTCAAGCCTTGGAAGAAAATCTTGAACCACTCTGCTGCTTCCTTAGGGATCAGCCTGCTGCCTGGGAGGCCATACAAAGCTTGACCATTACTAGTGCATCGGATCTCCCCCCCATTAGCATCTGGGAAGGTGCAGGTGGCCAAAGGTGGGAAGTTTGGGATTTGGTTCTGGAAGTACAGCTGAGCCCATAATTGAATAAACCACCAGGGACCTCCTGTTTTTACTGTCTTTTGAGAGAACAGTTTGACTGACATCAGTTGGAGAGATCGATAGACCTCCCCAAGGAACAGTTTGCCAAGGCCAAGTTGAGTGCCTTTAGCGAGTTCATAGGCCAGGGAAAGGTAATTCTTGGTTGGGGCGAGTGAGGGGCCACAGAATATGAAGTGCTCCAGCCAGAAATTCAAGAAGGCCGTGTGTTCTCTCTCGGTTACAGGGCCTTTGGTTTTCATATAACGCTTGAGGTAGGCGCCCCAGCTGGTACACTCTGTTTTAGAGGAGAGGGTGAAGGGGACCTTTGGCAACTTGAAGGCAGAGGGGCTCGGGGATGCAATGTCCAGGCCTGTAATCATGGCTACATCCAGTAGAGTTGGCATCATGGGGCCATGACCGAACATGAAGCAGTTCGGTGCATCAGACCAAAAGTAGCCGATGGTTTTCAGGATGTTCTCATTCTTTTTAAGAGGAGACAATGATAATGATAGCGCATCGGCTATCCCTATCGTTTCCCAGGTGGCATAATGGGTTTTGGACACTCGATTGTACCATGCCACCCAACTTTCAGGAGGGTTAGGCCAGGCTCGCAGGCAGTCGGCCCAAGAAGTCAGATCTAAATCCTGGTTCACAAAGGGGATTCTATTGGCCTCGCATGAGATTAGGTGAGCGGGACTCTCGGAAGAACGAGGGCCGAGACACATGGAATTTGGCAGAGAAGGATGTGGCAGCAGGATGTCGGAGACCTAAAATTAATAACGGAATAGGACATTAATTCAGGTGTTCTTCCGTTCAATCCTGATATTGATCCAAATGGCGAAGAAGCGGGTATTACCTTCAGACCAGAGACCATGGCATTGGCGTTGGATGATTCCGCCATTTAGGGCGCTGCGGAGTTGGGACGGCGCGGTTGAGATCTGAAGCTCGTGGAGTTGCTGGGACGGCAATTTTGGGGATCTGAGTTTGCTTTCTCAGACGGAGGTTCCAGGTTACCGTTTGGAGGGGCAATTGGGTTGGCCTTGCTCGTGTTTTATGGTAGGGGCCGATGCGATACCATCGGCTCTTTTGGGGGTTGTTTAACTTTGACTATCGGCCAAGTTAACTCGAAGCTGATTGCTCAGAAGAGAAAGAAGAAAGGAAGAGCCGATTGATTAGGAATTGCCAAAACACAAATCGTGCAGAGAAGTTGAGAAGGCAAGATGTCATGATGAAGAATACTGCGATGGTTCTGCTCTGCCACGACATGACCCCTCGAAGGAAAAATAGAGTGGTTTTGAAATTATCATTACCAAAACCAGGGGGCATGTGTTATCACCGGATTTTGGCCAAATCAGGAGATGGGCCGTAAGTGAAGATGGGCTTAAAAGATATACGCACGGAGCATCTTTGAAGCGGCCTTGCGCGAAGAGTTTGGGCTAGGTTGCCCGTGTATCTGTAAATATAGTAGATTGCATCTTAGTTTAGATTAAAAGATAGAGTTTGACCCGTGCACGGTTAGGTGCACGCCCGAATTAGAAAGTCCCTTGGACTATAAATATGTATCTAGGTTTATCGGAAAAGGAGGACAATCACGTTCACAACAAACACAAATCAGGCGCATCGCCACCCCTTCTTTCGAGGGTTTCTCCCGGGTAAGCATCATGCTGCCTAGATCGCATCTTTCGATCTAGGCAGCACAACGTTTATTCGTTTACCTTGTGTTGCTCGTACTGAAGCGTTGTTGATGGCGAGTAGCACTATTTATCGTAGATGTTCTGGGGCTTGCATAGATGCTTTTCTTGCGCATATCTGCTTAGTTGTGCCGTCCCTCAATATCTAGCTGCCCTTACACCTATCCAGGTGTAAGGGCAGCATCTTGCTTGTTCGTTTCTTAGTAGATCCGATCTGTTATAGTTGCTCCTTGTTCTTCAAGGATTAGTTTAATATCCGTATGGTTAGGCCTTGCAAACGGGTTGAACGATCCGGTAGTGCGTTAGGTATGGTTTGTTAGTCCTAAGAGGGATGCTCCGGGAATTAACTTAATGTTGGTTTTTAGGCCTCTTTTAGGGTTAGTTTTCCATTATCTTTCGTGTCTATTAGGCTCAACTACGCGTAGGATGTTCCGATCATACGGTGAAAACCCTAAACTGTCGTAGATTGGTTTAGCTTTGTTATGATCAAGCGGGATCCCCATGTCATTGAAAATCCAACGTGAACCATGGGGCGATCGGCTCTTTGAGCCGATCCGCGGAGGCAACTCGAGAGCCGATAGGGCTCGTATTTAATGTTTACGTGTCTTCCATGCAGGGAACTAATCGAAGCAATCCAACACCTTCCTGGCCAGGTATAGGTCAGGTGGCACGCCCTCGCAACCGCCAGGTCGTGTGCCGGAGCATTTGCGGGACGACGTCGAGGGACCAGGGCCCGCTGCCGCCTTGGAAGCCTCCCGGCTCTTCGTGTTGCTTAACCACTGCTCGCCGGTGGATTTTGGCAGGCAACAATTCTGTAACTCTTGGAGCATCATGTTCTATTTCTATCGGCAGTACTGCTTCAGCTCCATGGACCAGGAAAAACGGCGTCTCCTGCGTCGCCGTGTTCGCCGAATACTCCACAACTCGCTTGGCAGCTCCTCTGGCCAAGTATGCCGAGCTTTTTCCAATGGTCCCAACAGGCGCTTCTTAATACCATTGCAGATGATGCCATTGGCTTTCTCGACTTGGCCGTTGGTCTGTGGATGTGCGACAGACGCAAAACTCAGTTTGATGCCCACTTCTGCACAATATGCTTTGAACTCCTTGGACGTGAAGTTACTGCCATTGTCTGTAACAATGCTGTGAGGAACTCCAAATCGAAAGACGATGCTTTTCACAAACTTGATTGCCGACGCGCCGTCCGGTGACCACGAGCATATACTCGTATCCTCCTGGCGAAGCTTTGTGTAGTTTTCCCACCATATCGAGACCCCATTGAGCAAAGGGCCAGGATAATGGGATTGGCATCAGTTCTGCCGCCGGAGAGTGAGGTTTTGCGGCGAATCTCTGACATGCGTTGATACGTCTCCAACGTATCGATAATTTCTTATGTTCCATGCCACATTATTGATGATATCTACATGTTTTATGCACACTTTATGTCATATTCGTGCATTTTCTGGAACTAACCTATTAACAAGATGCCGAAGTGCCGGTTCTGTTTTACTGCTGTTTTTGGTTTCAGAAATCCTAGTAACGAAATATTCTCGGAATTGGACGAAATCAACGCCCGGGTTCCTATTTTGCCCGGAAGCATCCAGAACACCCGAGAGCCACCGGAGGGGGCCCCGTGGGCCCCGGATGATAGGGTGGCGCGGCCCGGGCCCCGGCCGCGCCGGCCTATGGTGTGGTCGCCCCTTCGACCCTCCGAGGCTGCCCTTTCGCCTATATAAAGCCCCTCGCATCGAAAACCCTTACGGAGGAAGCCACGGTACGCGAAACCTTCCAGAGCCGCCGCCATCGCGAAGCCAAGATCTGGGGGACAGGAGTCTCTGTTCCGGCACCCTACCGGACGGGGAAGTGCCCCCGGAAGGCTTCTCCATGGACACCGCTGCCATCTCCACCGCCATCTTCATCACCGCTGCTGCTCCCATGAGGAGGGAGTAGTTCTCCATCGAGGCTCGGGGCTGTACCGGTAGCTATGTGGTTCATCTCTAAGAGTTAACTCATAAAGCAATAAATCAAAGTAAAGGTATTGAAGCAACACAAAGGAAGATGAAGTTTCAGCGGTTGCTTTCAACTTATAACATGTATATCTCATGGATATTGTCAATATAAAGTAATATAACAAGTGCAATATGCAGGTATGTAAGAATCAATGCACAGTTCACACAAGTGTTTGCTTCTTAAGGTGGAGAGAGATAGGTAAACTGACTCAACATAAAAGTAAAAGAAAGGTCCTTCAAAGAGGAAAGCATCGATTGCTATATTTGTGCTAGAGCTTTTATTTTGAAAACATGAAACAATTTTGTCAACGGTAGTAATAAAGCATATGAGTTATGTAAATTATATCTTACAAGTTGCAAGCCTCATGCATAGTATACTAATAGTGCCCGCACCTTGTCCTACTTAGCTTGGACTACCGGATCATCGCAATACACATGTTTCAACCAAGTGTCACAAAGGGGTACCTCCATGCCCCCTGTACAAAGGTCTAAGGAGAAAGCTCGCATTTTGGATTTCTCGCTTTTGATTATTCTCAACTTAGACATCCATACCGGGACAACATGGACAACAGATAATGGA
The DNA here is from genome assembly GCF_022539505.1 of Lolium rigidum. Taxonomy (NCBI): domain Eukaryota; kingdom Viridiplantae; phylum Streptophyta; class Magnoliopsida; order Poales; family Poaceae; genus Lolium; species Lolium rigidum. Next base: position 13,285,402 of record NC_061513.1, read on the forward strand.
CTCCTCTTTAATGCATAAGCATGTAGCAACAATTATTATTCTCATATGAGATTGAGGATATATGTCCAAACTGAAACTTCCACCATGATTCATGGCTTTAGTTAGCGGCCCAATGTTCTTCTCTAACAATATGCATGCTCCAACCATTAAGGTGGTAGATCTCCCTTACTTCAGACAAGACGGACATGCATAGCAACTCACATGATATTCAACAAAGAGTAGTTGATGGCGTCCCTAGAAGCATGGTTATCGCACAACAAGCAACTTAATAAGAGATAAAGTGCATAAGTACATATTCAATACCACGATAGTTTTTAAGGCTATTTTGTCACATGAGCTATATATTGCAAAGGTAAATAATGGAAATTTTAAAGGTAGCACTCAAGCAATTTACTTTGGAATGGCGAAGAAATACCATGTACGTAGTAGGTAGGTATGGTGGACACAAATGGCATAGTGGTTGGCTCAAGGATTTTGGATGCATGAGAAGTATTCCCTCTCGATACAAGGTTTAGGCTAGCAAGGTTATTTGAAGCAAACTCAAGGATGAACCGGTGCAGCAAAACTCACATAAAAGACATATTGTAAACATTATAAAACTCTACACCGTCTTCCTTGTTGTTTAAAACTCAATACTAGATATTATCTAGACCTTAGAGAGACCAAATATCCAAACCAAATTTTAGCAAGCTCTATGTATTTCTTCATTAATGGGTGCAAAGTATATGATGCAAGAGCTAAAACATGAGCACAACAATTGCAAAGTATCACATTATCCAAGACATTTTAGAATTACTACATGTAGCATTTCCCAATTCCAACCATATAACAATTTAACGAAGAAGTTTCAACCTTCGCCTTGAACATTTATGAGTAAAGCCTAAGGACATATTTGTCCATATGCAACAGCGGAGCGTGTCTCTCTCCCACACAAAGAATGCTAGGATCCAAATTTATTCAAACAAAAACAAAAAAACAAAACAAACCGACGCTCCAAGCAAAGTACATAAGATGTGACTGAATAAAAATATAGTTTCAGGGGAGGAACCTGATGATGTTGTCGATGAAGAAGGGGATGCCTTGGGCATCCCCAAGCTTAGACGCTTGAGTCTTCTTAGAATATGCAGGGGTGAACCACGGGGGCATCCCCAAGCTTAGAGCTTTCACTCCTCTTGATCATAGTATATCATACTCCTCTCTTGATCCTTGAAAACTTCCTTCACACCAAACTTCAAGCAAACTCATTAGAGGGTTAGTGCACAATAAAAAATTCACATATTCAGAGGTGGCACAATAATTCTTTACACTTCTGGACATTGCACAAAGCTACTGGACATTAATGGATCAAAGAAATTCATCCAACATAGCAAAAGAGGCAATGTGAAATAAAAGGCAGAATCTGTCAAAACAGAACAGTTCGTAAAGATGAATTTTAAAATGGCACCAGACTTGCTCAAATGGAAAAACTCAAAACTAATGAAAGTTGCGTACATATCTGAGGATCACTCACGTAAATTGGCATAATTTTCTGAGTTTCCTACAGAGAAATAGGCCCAGATTCGTGACAGAAAAGAAATCTGTCTCTGCGCAGTAATCCAAATCTAGTATGAACCTTACTATAGAGACTTTACTTGGCACAAAAACATGATAAGGAGAGGTTGCTACAGTAGTAAACAACTTCCAAGACTCAAATATAAAACAAAGTACTGTAGTAAAAACATGGGTTGTCTCCCATAAGCGCTTTTCTTTAACACCTTTCAGCTAGGCGCAGAAAGTGTGAATCAAGTATTATCAAGAGATGAAGCATCTTCAGCGGGGTTTGGAGTTTTCTCAACCAAGCATAGTATATTGGATACATAAGTTTCAGCGTCTCCCTTTTCATTAGTCTTGGGCTTGCTATTCTCATCGAACAAATTTTCAGGAACAAGCCAAGCATAGTTATTTTCTAGTGCATCATTCATAGCTAGGAGTTTACATGGTATTGGTGCTTTGATCTCCCCATCATCATTAATATTATTAGTGTACCTTATTCTATCCATGTCCATTTTTTCAAGGAGACCAACAAAATTAGTATGAGAACCTAGCATATTAAATTTAGCAAAGACCTTTCTAGCCTCTCTTGCTACACCACCAAATTCTCTAAGAAGAGTTTCTAAAACAAAATCTTTCTTTTCCCCTTCTTCCATATCACCGAGTGTAAGAAACATGTGTTGGATTATAGGATTGAGATTAAAAAAATTAGTTTCCAACATACGAACTAAAGCAGCAGCAGCAATTTCATAGGTAGGTGCAAGTTCTACCAAGTGTCTATCTTCAAAATCTTCAGTAATACTAACATGATTGAAAAATTCTTCTATATTATTTCTCCCAACTATAGACCCACGTCCTACCGGTATGTCTTTTGTGGTAAAATTAAAAGGAAACATGATGAATCAAGTAAAGTAAATGCAAGTAACTAATTTTTTTGTGTTTTTGATATAGAGAGCAAGACAGTAAATAAAGTAAAGCTAGCAACTAATTTTTGTGTGTTTTGTTTAGGTGCAGCAAACAAAGTAGTAAATAAAATAAAGCAAGACAAAAACAAAGTAAAGAGATTGGGAAGTGGAGACTCCCCTTGCAGCGTGTCTTGATCTCCCCGGCAACGGCGCCAGAAAAAGTGCTTGATACGCGTAGATGTACACGTCCGTTGGGAACCCCAAGAGGAAGGTATGATGCGCACAGTGGCAAGTTTTCCCTCGAGAAAGAAACCAAGGTTTATCGAACCGGAAGGAGCCAAGAAGCACGTTGAAGGTTGATGGCGGCGGGATGTAGTGCGGCGCAACACCGGGGATTCGGCGCCAACGTGGAACCTGCACAACACAACTAAAGTACTTTGCCCCAACGAAACGAGTGAGGTTGTCAATCTCACTCGGCTTGCTGTAACAAAGGATTAACCGTATTGTGTGGAAGATGATTGTTTGCAAGAAAACGGTAAAACAAGTATTGCGATAGATTGTATGCGATGTAAAGAATAGGACCGGGGTCCACAGTTCACTAGAGGTGTCTCTCCCATAAGATAAAAGCATGTTGGGTGAACAAATTACAGTCGGGCAATTGACAAATAGAAAAGGGCATACCAATGCACATACATGACATGATAAATATAGTGAGATTTAATTGGGCATTACGACAAAGTACATAGACCGCCATCCAACTGCATCTATGCCTAAAAAGTCCACCTTCAGGTTATCATCCGAACCCCTTTCAGTATTATGTTGCAAAGCAACAGACAATTGCATTAAGTATGGTGCGTAATGTAATCAACAACTACATCCTTAGACATAGAATCAATGTTTTATCCCTAGTGGCAACAGAACAATACAACCTTAGAACTTTCATCCTTTGTCCCGAGTGTCAATGAAGGCATGAACCCACTATCGAGCATAAATACTCCCTCTTGGAGTTAAGAGTAAAAACTTGGCCAGAGCCTCTACTAATAACGGAGAGCATGCAAGATCATAAACAACACATAAGTAATAGATTGATAATCACCATAACATAGCATTCTCTATCCATCGGATCCCGACAAACACAACATATAGTATTACAGATAGATGATCTTGATCATGTTAGGCAGCTCACAAGATCCAACAATGAAGCACATAAGGAGAAGACGACCATCTAGCTACAGCTATGGACCCATAGTCCGGGGGTGAACTACTCACTCATCACTCCGGAGCGACCATGGCGGTGTAGAGTCCTCCGGGAGATGAATCCCCTCTCCGGCGAGGGTGCGGAGGTGATCTCTGAATCCCCGAGATGGGATTCGCGGCGGCGGCGTCTGCGGAAGGTTTTCCGTATCGTGGCTCTCGGTACTGGGGGTTTCGCGACGGAGGCTTTAAGTAGGCGTAAGGGCAACGCGGGGGGCCACACGAGGGCCCCACACGCTAGGTCGGCGCGGCCAGGGCCTGGGCCGCGCCGCCCTAGTGTGGCGGCGCCTCGTGGCCCCACTTCCTTCCCTCTTCGGTCTTATGGAAGCTTCGTGCAAAAATAGGACCCTGGGCGTTGATTTCGTCCAATTCCGAGAATATTTCCTTACTAGGATTTCTGAAACCAAAAACAGCAGAAAACAGCAACTGGCTCTTCGGCATCTTGTTAATAGGTTAGTTCCAGAAAATGTGTAAATACGACATATAATGTGCATAAAACATGTAGATATCATCAATAATGTAGCATGGAACATAAGAAATTATCGATACGTTGGAGACGTATCAGTGGTTTACCTCGCATCCATCAAACAGTTTTTCTAGCTCGTTATACATCTGTTGCCTGCCAAAACCCACCGGCGGGCAGCGGTTAAGCAACACGAAGAGCCGGGAGGCTCCCAAGACTGCTGGTGGGCCCTGGTCCCTCGGTCAACGGCCCGCAATGCTCTGGCACACGTCCTGGCGGATGCAAGGGCGTGCCACCTGACCTATACCTGGTCAGGAAGGTGTTGGATCGCTTCGATTAGTTTCCTGCATGGTAGACACGTAAACATTAAACGAGCCTCGATCGGCTCTCAGGTTACCCTGTAGATCGGCTCAAGGAGCCGATCAACCCATGGTTCATGTTAGATATGCCATAACATGGGTTTCTTGCTTTATCAATACTAAGCTAATTAGATCTACGATAGTTTAGGGTTTTCACCGCATAACCGAAACATTCTACACGTGATTGAGCCTGGCAGATACGTAAGATAACGGAAAACTAACCCTAGAAGAGGCCTAAAAACCAACATGACGTCGATTCCCGGAACGTCCCGTCTAGGATCAGCAAACCGTACCCTACGCGCTCTTTGGATCATTCAACCCGTTTGCAAGGCCTAACTATGCAGATATTAAACTAATCCTTGATGAACAAGGAGCAACCATAACGGATCGAATCTACTAAATAAAGACAAAGCAAGGCGCTGCCCTTACACCTAAAATAGGTGTAAGGGCAGCTAGATATCGAGGGGTAGCGTAGCTAAGCAAGCAGATCATAAGAGCATCAAAGCAAGCCCCAAGATACCTAAGATAAACGGCACTACTCGCCATCAACAACGCTTCAGTACGAGCAATACCAGATAACGAATAAACGTATACTGCCTAGATCGCAAGATGCGATCTAGGCAGCATGATGCTTACCCGGAAGAAACCCTCGAAACAAGGGGTCGCAATGCGCCTGGTTTGTGTTTGTTGTGAACGTGATCGTCCTCCTTTCTCAATAACCCTAGGTAAATATTTATAGTCCGTGGACTTTCTATCTTTGGAAGTACACCTAACCGTGTACGAGCTAAACTCTATCTCTTAATTCTAAACTAAGATGCAATCTACTATAATATACATATACACGGGCAATTCAGCCCAAATTCACATACGAGGCCGATTCAGAAATACTCCACGTGTATGTCCTTCAAGCCCATCTTCATCACGGCCCATCTCTTGATCCGGTTAAAATCTGGTGATAACACATGCCCCCTGGTTTTGATAATGATAATTTCAAAACCACTCTGTTTTTTCTTCGTAGGGTCACGTCGTGGCAGAGCAGAACCGTCGCAGTATCCTTCATCATGATGCCTTGCCTTCTCAAGTTCTCTGCACGATTCGACAGTTTTGGCACCACGTCCTCGGAAACCACCGCAACATTAAATCTCCACTATATCCCCTTTATTTAACCGCATCGAGCAGTTCACTTCTTCATCCCCCGGCTCTGTACTAGCCATCGAAAAACCCTCCTTCACACCATGGACTCTTCCTCCTCCTCCTCTGGGACATCGGGTCTTTCCTCCCTATCCTCTTCCTCTTGCGAGCCGACGCCAGAGTGGGGCTCGCTGGCGGCGCACGATATCCTCGCCCCAACGACGTGGGACAAGGAGGATCACGATTCCTCCGTCTGGTCCGAGGATGACAAGTCCTTGACCGACGGGGAAGACGACTTCCAGTTCCTCGTCGATGGGGAGCTAGAGGCGGAGAGCGAAGATGACTCGTTCTCCTGGGATGACTTCACCACCTCCGACGAGGAAGAGGAAGACGAGAGTGACACCTCCTCCGACGAGCCGCCGGCGAAGCGCATCTGCTTCGGGTCGGACGCCGACGACGACGACGAGGACGACGACAAGGAGGAGACGGCCCCTGCCGCAGGCTACGGCAGCAGCGACGAGGAGCCCGCCGGCAGCAGCGCCGATGACAGCCACGACGGCGACGACGAGGGCAGTGACGGCCCGTAGACTAGGACTACTAGCATAGGACTAGTAGTAGTAGTAATCGGCTTCTCCTTTGTTCTTCCTTGCCTGAGCAATCGGCCCTTCCCTGTAAAAATCCTCTTTATCAATGAAGAAAATGTCTCTATGTCACTTTTGCTCCATATTAATTTTGCCGATTGTCAACGCAAGTCAACGCGCAAAGAGCCGATGGCAGCACATCGGCCTTTACCACAGAACGCTTGTCGATTGTCAACGCGAGTCAACGCACAAAGATCCGATGGCATAACATCGTCCTTTATCACAAAACATGAGCAAGGCCAACCCAGTTGCCTATTCAAACGGTAACATGCAACCCTCGCCTGCAAGAGTAAACTCAGATCCCCAAATCGCCGCTCGCACAGATCCAACTTTCGGCCACACAACTCTCAGATCCCAATCGCGCAGACTCAATTCCGCAGCGAATCTAATGGCGGAATCATCCAACGCCAACACTACGGTCTCTGGCTTGAAGGTAATCCCCAACCGCTCCTCACTATCCGAGCATATTGTTGGAATTAACAGCAAACACCTGAATTAACGTCTCATTCCGTCATTAATTTTTAGGTATCATATATTCCGCTGTCGCATCCTTCCCTTCCGAATTCTCTCTGTCTTGGCCCTCGTTCTACCGAGAGTCCTGCTCATTTGATTTCATGCGAGGCCAATAGAATTCCCTTCGTAAACAAGAACTTAGATCTATCCTCTTGGGCCGACTGCTTACGAGCCTGGCCTAATCCTCCTGAAGATTGGGCTTCATGGTATAATAGAATAGCCAAAACTCACCAATCCACCTGGGAAACCACAGGAATAGCCGATGCCTTAGCCTTATCACTGTCTCCCCCTGAGAAACATGAAAACCTATTGAAAACCATCGGCTACTTTTGGTCTGATGCTTTGAATTGCTTCATGTTTGGTCATGGCCCCATGACACCAACCCTACTGGACGTGGCCATGATCACTGGTCTAGATATTGCGTCCCCAAGCCCCTCTGCCTTTTTGCTGCCAAAGGTTCCTTTCAAACTCTCTTCCAAAACAGACTGCACAAACTGGGGTGCCTATCTTCGACGCCACATGAAAAACAAAGGCCCTGTAACAGAGAAAGAACACACGGTCTTCCTAAATTTCTGGTTGGAACACTTCATATTTTGTGGCCCTTCCCTTGCTCCCACCAAGAATTACCTTTCCTTGGCCTATGAACTTGCCAGGGGCACCCAGCTGGGCATTGGCAAACTGTTCCTTGGAGAGGTCTATCGATATCTCCGACTGATGTCTGTCAAACTGTTTTCCCAAAAGACAGTCAAAACAGGAGGTCCTTGGTGGTTTATTAAACTATGGGCTCAGCTATACTTCCAGAACCACATCCCAAACTTCCCACGTCTAGCCACTCGCACCTTTCCAGATGCCACCGGGAAGCAAATCCGATGCACTAGCTACGGCCAAGCTTTGTACAGCCTTATAGGCAGTAAACTGATTCCTCAGGAAGCATCAAAATGGTTTAGCATCTTCTTCCAAGGCCTGGACAATCCCCTCTTCTTTCCTTCCACGGAGTCTAAGCATTTTGAGAATCCCGTCTCCTTCAGGTTAGACAGCTTTGCCGATGACACCAGCACCCGGCAATTATATTCCATCATGATTCGTCCATGTTTCCTTCCGGTGGGCATGAGCACCTCTAACAGGATCATCAAACCTGGTTATGAGTCCTATCAGCCGGTCGTAGCAGCCCGGCAGCTTGGTCTTGGACAGGTGTCTCCCCATTTCTTTCTCCACCACTTAACAGAGAGCAGAGCTGACTTGCCTGACATCCTCACTGGTCAGAGGTGTTACTCTTTCTTTGATGCTCTAGCCATCCCCGTTCCTCACAACCTCTCTTTTACCTCTTCAACCGATGGTTTTGAGGCCTGGTGGTTAATGTGGAAGAGTCATGCCTTTAGGAGAGCTCTGGGACCCTTGCTGAAACAACTTGATGCTGAATACGATATCCCTGCAGAACGGGTACCACTACCCAGACATTATCTCGAAGTGGTTTAAAATGATTTCTTTCCGCTTATAACCCTGCTCTATCTTCATGCAGCAACAAGACGGTCCAGAGCCTGCACACGATGACGGCTCTCCTTTCAGATTCCTCCCAGCAGCCCCAGTGGTCCTCTTCTGCAAGAACTCACCATCCTTGAAAAAGGTTGTGATGCAGAGCCAGCCGATTTCACCAAAATCGGCTTCTAAAAGCAGAGTATCTTCTGGGCCGGTTGCCCCCCCGAGCTTCAGCCACGGCGAGAACAGCCGTGAGGAAAGTAGCTGTCAGGAAGACCTTGCGGCGCCAAAACCCTACTCCAGCTCAAGAAAACTTGCACGTAAGTTGATCCATGCCTTGGCTGATCTCATCTATCCTTCTCGGCTTCTGCAACATGCTCGTGCTTCCTTTACAGACCTCCACTGAAGAAAACTCTAGTGAGGATACCCAAACCATTCGAAGGGACCCGAGCTCCGGTGACTCTGGGAAAACCACCACGCAGAGCCAGCCAGACTTGCCACCGTCGGCTTCTAAGAAAAGGTCAGCTCCCGAACCTACTGCTTCCCCGGCTTCACATAAAGCAGGACAGGGCGGTCTACGCACAAAGAGTCGATGTGTCAAGAGAGCTCGTAAGGCACCGCAAACCTCTTCATCAAACCAGGAGATTTCGAATGTAATTACTCTTCATATCCTCCTTGGCTCATATTTTTGTGCTTGCTGTTCCTATCGGCTAACCACTTCCTTTACAGACTGATGACACCTCCAGTGGGGAAGTCGAAGAGGTAGTGATACCATCCACCACCCTGGACCTAGCAACCTCCCAAAGTGTAGCTGACAAGGCTACCACCTTGGCCGAACCCTCAGCAGAAACACAAGAGCCGATCGCCTCTTCATCAGCTGCTCCTATGGTCTTAGGAGAGGTACACTTCCTTCCCTTAGCTCTTCCTTGCTTTTTCGCTGTGTACTGACGTTGTTCTTGTTGTTTGTCAGGGTTATGACCTCTCAAGCTTGCTAACGTTCGACCCTGAATCCATCGAACCAGCTGCCTCTAAAGAAAGTGAAGAGTCGGGAACCAGCGCTACCCATGGTAAACTCCAGCACCTCAAGGCCTTGCTCTCCTCCTCGATCGAAACATTGGTTGAAGATACCGAGGAAATAAAGAGCATTCTTGCAGACATCCAGCCTCATCTCCCGGTGACGTTGCAGGTGAAGCTCTGGCCAGTCGTGACCCTGTCTGCTTACAGGTCAAGGGTGGCATTGGCTCGTCAGAGAATCGGCTTACGCCACTCCCAGCTTCCATTAAAAGCCGATATTGCAAACAAGTGTCAGCGGCTTAACGAGAAAAGGCAGCTTTGGACGCCAAAACTGACACCTCTGTCAGCACTGCTGAACTTGAGACCTTGCGAAAGGAGTTGGAGGACCTCGAAGAGAGGGTCCGGGTAACCAAACAGCTCATCCAAGATAAGGAAGCTCTTATTGCCCACTCCCACGAGGAAGCAGAAGGCCTCAAAGCTGAACTGAAGACTGAGCTGGCCGAAATTCGCGCTTTAACAGGCCAGGACGAAGATGACGAGGCCGAGATCGCCGAGGTGGATCGTGTTCGTGTTACCGCACTCCGTGCCCTTGAGGCATTCCTTTAGAGCCTCTCCATGTAATTTGATAACTGCTCCACTGAGCCTGTACCTCTGTTTGTAACAGCTTGTACCTCTTAAGTCGATGGCTGTGCATCGGCTTTTTATTCTAAAGTCGATGTCTGAGCATCGGCTGTACTTAAAATTTTTCTTATTTTTGATTTTTTACTGGCCGATCGACTTCATGAATCGGCTCCTGGGTACATACTTCGTAGCCTCGTACCTTATGCGTGTGTATGCCCCCCGAGCCGAATCTTTCAAGTAATTGAAGATATCGGCTTTCCAGCCATCTGTGAGCCTGTCACAAGACACAAAATGCTAGATCGATGCTGAACACGAGCAAAACGTATGGAGAGGATAATTTTGGCCAATTGCTGGAATCGGCCTCCTTTGCAATTGCATTGCACCATAAAGGTTTACACCTTATCTGTACTCCACGACTACGTGACACGCTTGAGGTGAGATCCTTGCTTTTTATTTTTTGGGGCCGGTCGCAGGGATCGGCCTTGCCACGTACGTCCATCGACTCTGGTCTTGCTACTCGGTCAGGCCGGTGGATAAGACCAGCCTCACCCTGTTTTTTGTCACCTCGATGCGCTCACAGCCGTCCAAGCTAACTCTAGAGATCGGCTCTTGGTCGTTTATGTCCCAAATAATCATGTCAGCTGTTGAGATCTCGATCGAGTCATCTGCATGAACGACCTCCACTTCATCTCCATCCCACTATATCAGGCATTGGTGCATCGTGGATGGGATGCAGCAGTTGGTGTGAATCCAATCCCTCCCTAGCAGGACCGCGTAGGTGCTCTTGCTGTCGACGATGAAGAACGACGTAGGGATGGTTTTCCGGCCGACGGTTAAGTCCACGTTCAGAACGCCTCGCGCCTCTGATGCCTGGCCGTTGAAGTCGCTTAATGTGACGTTGGTCTTGATCAGATCTTTAGTAGAGCGTCCCAAACGTCGTAGCATGGACTATGGCATTATATTGACTGCCGCTCCCGTGTTGACCAACATCTTGCCGACAGGCTGCCCGTTGATATATCCTCTTATGTACAGGGCCTTCAAATGTTTGTAGCTCTTCTCTTGCGGCTTTTCAAAGATGACTGGCTGTGGGCCGCAGTCAAACTGAGCTACTGGCACTTCTTAGATCCTTGGAGCACAAAACTCCGACGGAAGTATGAACACCATATTTGTGCCAGCCGATGCCTTTGCATCGGCTTTTGCTTGCTTGGGGCGCCATTCCTTGTTTGGTGGACGTGTATCCGCCTCCAAAGTTTGCTGAATTTTCACGGCCAGATCGGGCCGAGCTTTCCTCAACATGTACAGGTACTGTGCCTCGGCTTCCTCCAAACTACGTAGCCGTTGCACCCTGCGCTTCTGGGAGTGACTGAGTCCATCAGGGCACCACCTTGGCCGGTGGTATCTATCTTCTTCTTCGTCATCTGACTCCTCGAAATCTTCCCCTTGAGATGACTCAGCTTTTCTGCTCTGGGATGGGAGAGGCCCTAGACGCCTGAATACTGAAACGTCTCCCTTGTCCTTCCTCTGCTGTCTGCATTCCGGGCAGTTGTCGATTGTAGGCAATCGGCTCATTCCTGAATCCCAGCAATGCCTGAAAAACGGGCAATCCCAGTGTCTGTCCATGTCTTCTTGCTCCCTTGACCTCCCATTAGCGCGACGTTCGTACCCTTCGTCGTCTCCATCATACCGACGAGATTTTCTGTTGACTGCATCAGACCGACGATATCTTTCGTCATCTATATCGTATCGCTGACGTCGGTCGTACTGATGCTCATACTTGTTAAGGAGATGTGCGGAAAGTGGTCGTTGGTATCGCACGATTCTCACTTGTTCTTCGGTGATGTACCGTTTATCTCCATGTCGGCGCCGGTCTCGTGGACCGGCCTCCTCCTTATCCTTGCCACGGGAGTGACCGTTTTCTTCTTTGTCGTTGTCGTGGTGGTGCACAGGCCCTGCCATGTTAATACCAAATGAGAAACTTGGCTGACACTGCCCTGGGTGACCTAGCTCCACCATGTTGACGGTAGGGAACGGGTGCGTGTCCACTTTCATGGCAAACTGACTGAAGATCAAACGGCCTTGTTCTATCGCTGATTGGATTTGCTTACGCAGCTCTTTGCAGTCATTGGTGGTGTGGGAGAACGAGTGGTGCCACTTGCAGTATGGTCTCCCATTCATCTCTTGCGCCGTAGGGATTTTGTGGCCTTCAGGTAACTTCAGTTGTTTCTGCTTGAGCAACAAATCGAAAATCTGCTCAACTTTCTTATATCGAAGTCAAACCCTCTTGCAGGCCCTTGTGGCTTCACCCATTTGCAGGACACAGGGACTGCCCACCGAGCCCATTCAGCCACAACAACTTCCTGGTCTTCAGGGTCCTCAACCTCTGCTGTCTCGACCAGGGTGATCGGGTGCTTGATGAACTTGTCTTGGTACAACTCTGGATGGCGCTGCTCATACAAAGTTAACTTCTGGACCATGTGCGCCAGTGAGTTGTAATCTTCTTGTAAAGCCAGATCCTTGAGCGGCGCGGCGAGGCCCAACGCTGCCAGCTCGACCACTTCTTTTTCACTCAAACGAACCGAATAACATCGGTTCCTGGCAGTCCTGAAGCGCTGGATGTACTCTGACACCGTTTCTCCTCGCTTCTGCCGTACCTGTGTGAGATCGGCAATGCCAGCCTCGGTAGCCTCGGAGTGATATTGCACGTGAAACTGCTCTTCGAGTTGCTTCCAGGTCCGGACTGAGTCTGGTGGCAACGAGGTGTACCACCCAAAAGCTGGTCCAATGAGAGATTGCGCGAAAAATCTCACACGTAACTGGTCTGATGCTGAGATCATGCCCAGTTGTGCCAAATATCGGCTCACGTGCTCAATTGAGCTGGCTCCTTCTGACCCACTGAACTTTGAGAACTCATGGAGCCGATATTTGGGCGGCAGTGGAATCAAGTCATATTCACTGGGGTACGGCTTGGAATAGCCGATTGCCCTCCTCTTTGGCAGGATACCAAATTGGTCTCTCAGGATTGTGCTGATCTGTTCCACTGTTTGTGCTGCTGTTATCACCAGAATTTGACCAAGTCAGAGGTGGGCCGCGATCAAGACGGACTTGAAGATATACGTGTGGAAGAGATATGTAAATCGGCCTTGTTAATCAAGTTTGGGCTAGTTAGCTCGTGTACCTTTATAGTAGATTACGTAGAAGTTAGAATTTATCTCGTGCACGGTTTAGTGCACGCCCACATTAGAAAGTCCGCTTGGACTATAAATATGTACCTAGGGTTTATGGAATAAACAACAACCAACGTTCAACACAAACCAATCTCGGCGCATCGCCAACTCCTTCGTCTCGAGGGTTCCTCCGGTAAGCACCATGCTGCCTAGATCGCATCTCGCGATCTAGGCAGACACGAGCTCGCCTAGTTGTTCATGCGTTGCTCGTCGTCGAAGCCTTTTTGATGGCGAGCAACGTAGTTATCATAGATGTGTTAGGGTTAGCATTGTTCTTAGTATCATATGCTTTTGTAGTGCAACCCTTGCGCATCTAGCCGTCCTTGTACCTCATCATGGGTGCAGGGACGGCACCCCGCTTGATCATCGTTTAGTAGATCTGATCCGTTACGGTCGCTCCTTGATTCATCAAGGATTAGTTTAATATCTGCAATAGTTAGGCCTTACAAAGGGTTGGAGGATCCAGCGGCATGTAAGGTGTAGTTTGCTGCCCCTAGACAGGACGTTCCGAGGATCAACCTAGTGTTGGTTTTTAGGCCTTGTCTAGGGCTGGCTTACGATCACCGTGCGTGAGCGCGAGGCCCAATCGTGAGTAGGATGATCCGATTATGCGGTGAAAACCCCGGATCGTCGTGGATCTCATACGCTTTATCTTGATCAAGCAGGACCACCATATATTCGGCCACCTTGGACGAATCATGGGTGAATCGGCTCCATGAGCCGATTCACAGGACAACCTGAGAGCCGATCGAGGCTCGCATTTAACGTGTACGTGTGTGCCCTGCAGGAAACTAAGTGAGGCATCATCCACACCTTCCTGACCAGGTATAGGTCAGGTGGCACGCCCTTGCAATTTGCATCGGCGCGCGACCGAGAGGCTTTGCGGGCCGTCGCTCTGAGGGACTGGGGCCAGCCGCAGCCCTAGTTGTTCCCGGCTCTACGGTGTTGACCAGTCACTGCCCGCCAGTGGGTTTCTGACGTCAACACATTCTGGCACGCCCGGTGGGACACGAATCTTCAACATCAACCCCATCGCCATCTACACCAGAGATGGCAGAAAGCACTCCGGCTGACAAGCTCAAGAAGAGGCATAACAAGGCCAAGGTGGTCCTCGGAGCTGAACCCGTCGGCTCCTGTGGGGAAACCCGTCTGCGCGGCATCAAGCAACGGAGACATGCACCCGCGTTCTGGTGTCAACATGGTGGGTCTTAACCACTGCGGAGGGAAGCTAGGATTCTCCTTTGGCGTCAGCTCGGCGGGGCTCACATGCCGCCGTGACCAATACAAGAGCAAATTCTACCCGACGAGCTCGAAAAGGTGGCATAGCATCACCAGATTCTCGTGGGCCTACGAACGTATGAGCCGGTTCTAGGAGTCAGCTAAAATCGTGTTTCCGGTCTGTGCTCAACGTCGATCTAATGAACAGTGGGATGCGTCGTTGGTGGCGCTGGAGGGAGTCCACGTTGATCCTAATGAAGCCGACGTTCGCGCCACAATACCTTGGCTAAACATAAAGCCGATTTCAGCAGTCACCTGGCAGAATCGGCTCGGGGGGGCACCTAATCAGGAAGCGCGCGCGCGACGCCGGTGGACATATGCGGAGAAAATTTGGTAACCGAATATAAAAGAAATTCGGATGCAACCGGAGCCGATGCATAGCAGTTGACTTAACAAAAAAAAACAAGTTTACAAGTGGCAGTTCAGCGAAGAGGCCCTACTGAAGAAATGCATTAAGAGCGTGAAGAGCATCGGCACGGATTCGATCCACCTCAGCAATCTCGACCTCGTCGTCCTCGTCTCTCCCCATCACCAGCTGGCTGCTTAGGGCACGGATTTCAGCTAGGTCGGTCTTCAGATCAGCGGAGAGACCTTGTGCTTCCTTTCGGGAGCAAGCAATGAGGGATTCCTCGTCTTGGATGAGTTGTTTGGTCTCCCTGGCCCTCCTTTCGAGGTCCTCCAGCTCCTTGCGTAGGGCCTCAAGTCTGGTACTATGAGTGGAAGTGGCGGTCTTTGCGTCTAAAGCAGCTTTCTTCTCGTTGAGCCGCTGGCATTTCTCTGCAATATCAGCTCTCAGCGGGAGTTGGGCGCGGCGGAGAGTAATCCTTTGACGAGCCGACTGCACCCTTGACTTGAAAACTGACAAGGTCGCTGTCGGCCAGAGTTTAGCTACCAGCGCCACTGGGAGACGAGGCAAGATGTCCACGAGGATGCCCCTTATCGTCTCAGGGTCCTCAACCAGAGCGTCAACTGGGGAGGAGAGCAGGACTTTGAGGCGCTGGAGCGGACCGTCGACTGCACCAGGATTTGGCTCTTCACCTGTTTTAGGGGCGGCTGGCTCGATGGAATCGGGGTCGAATGTCAGCAAGCTCGAAGGATCGCACCCCTGACAGAGGAACAAGAACAGTATGGGCATGCAGCAGATATATAAAAAAAAAAGGAGAGAGAGGAAAGAGAGCGTACCTCTCCCAAGAAAGGAAGGGAAGCCGAGGTAGTAACAATCGGCTTTGCAGTATGCTGGTCAGACAAATGATCCGTCACGCGTGGCGAGTTGGAGGGACCAGGGGCAGTAGATGGCATGCGCACCTCTTCGACGACCCCGCTGGAGGTCTCATTAACCTGCAAGGGGAATGGTAAAGTGGTCCGATTAGTGACAAGACAACAGGGAGCACAAGGCTGTCGGGGAGGTTACCTTTGAAACTTCCTGGCTAGGAGAAGAGGTTTGCAACCCCGCACGAGCCCTTTGAACACATCGGCGCTTTATGCGCGACCTCGTCTGAACTGAAGACTGAAGAGCGGCGGGTTCGGGAGTCGACCTTTTTCTAGAAGCCGGGGTTGGCGAGTCCGCCTGGCTCGTGTGGTGGATCTGTCCGTACCGCGTGAGTAGGAGTCCCTGGGACTGGACTGATCTCCCTCACTGGAATTCTCTTCGGTGGAAGTCTGAAAGAAGGGGTACGACCATCTTACAAAGGTTGGGAAGGCAAGTGCGATCGATCGGGATATGATACTTACCCGCGAATTCGCTTGGGCAGGAGTTCTGCGCGTCAGGGTCTTCCTGACAGCCACCTTCCTCACCGCCGCCCTCGCCCGGGTCGAGGCTCGGGGGGCAACCGGCCCCAAGGAGGCTTTGCTTTTGGGAGCCGATTTTGGTGAAATCGGTTGGCCTTCCATTATAACGTTCTTCAGAGGTGGCGAACTCCGACAGAAGAGGACCACTGGGGCCGGAGGAAGGAAGTCAAAGGGAGAGCCATCAGCTTGCATGGGAGCTGGGCCGTCTTGTTCCTGCCAAGAGGTGAAGTCAGTTCACGGGCGGATCACCACTAAGTGGTTGCGAGAAATGTTTTAAGGAATAGTACCTGGTCAGCGGAGAGGTCATGCGTGGCGTCAAGTTGTTTCAATTGCGGTCCTAACGCCCTCCTAAAAACATGGGTCTTCCACATGGACCACCAAGTCTCGAAGCCATCGGTAGTGGAGGAGAAACGGAGGTTGTGAGGAATTGGAAGGACCAAAGCATCAAAGAAGGTGTAGCACCTATGACTAGTAAGATTGTCGGGCGGTTCGGCTCTACTTGCAGTCGGTGGTGTAAGAATAAGTGCGGAGGCACTTGCCCGAGACCGAGCCGACGGGCTACCACTACCGGTTGATAACACTCATAACCAGGTTTGATGATCCGGTTTGAGGTGCTCATCCCAACAGGAAGAAAGCAAGGACGGATCATGATGGAATACAGGTGCCGAGTGCTATCGTCATCGGCAAAGCTACCCAATCGGAAGGAGACTGGATTTTCAAAATCTTCCGTTTCAGTATAGGGAAAGAACAGGGGGTTGTCCAAACCTTGGAAGAAGATCTTGAACCACCCTGCTGCTTCCTTAGGGATCAACCTGCTGCCAGGGAGACCGTACAGGGCTTGGCCATAACTGGTGCATCGAATATCCTTCCCGTTAACATCTGGGAAGGTGCAGGAGGTCAAAGGCGGGAAGTCTGGGATCTGATCCCGAAAGTATAACTGCGCCCATAGCTGAATAAACCACCAGGGGCCGCCAGTCTTGACTGTCTTCTGAGAGAACAGCTTGACAGACATCAGTTGAAGAGATCGATATACCTCTCCAAGGAACAGTTTGCCGATGCCGAGATGGGTACCTTTGGCCAGTTCATAGGCAAGGGAAAGGTAGTTCTTGGTAGGGGCGAGTGATGGGCCGCAGAATATGAAGTGTTCCAACCAAAAGTTTAGGAAGGCTGTGTGTTCTCGCTCGGTCACGGGGCCTTTGGTTTTCATATAACGATCAAGATAGGCGCCCCAGCTGGTACACTCTTTTTTAGAAGAAAGGGTGAAAGGGACTTTCGGCAGTTTAAAAGCAGAAGGGCTTGGAGACGCAATGTCCAGGCCTGTGATCATGGCCACGTCCAGCAGGGTTGGCGTCATCGGGCCATGGCCGAAAATGAAGCAGTTCAGCGCATCAGACCAGAAGTAGCCGATGGTTTTCAGAATATTTTCATTCTTCTCGAGAGGAGACAGTGATAATGATAAGGCATCGGCTATCCCTATAGATTCCCAGGTGGCATAATGGGTTTTGGATACTCTATTGTACCATGACACCCAACCTTCAGGGGGGTTAGGCCAGGCTCGTAGGCGGTCGGCCCGGGAGGTCAGATCTAAGTGTCTGATTCACGAAGGGGATTCTGTTAGCTTCACAGGAGATTAAATGAGCAGGACTCTCGGAAGAGCGGGGGCCAAGACACATGGAATTTGGGAGAGAAGGATGCGGCAATAGGATGTCGGAGACCTAAAATCAATAACGGAGTAGAACATTAAGTCAGGTGTTTTTCTGTTCAACCCTGATATTGGCCCTAATGGCGGAGAAGCGGTGGAGTGTTACCTTCAAGCCGGAGACCATGGTGTCGGCGTTGGACGATTCCGCCATTTGATGCGCTGCGGAGTTGGGGCGGTTGAGATCTGAAGCTCGCGAGATCGCGTAGGTGGCGGATTTTGGGGATCTGGGTTTACTTTCTCAGACGGAGGTTGCAGGTGACCGTTTGGAAGGGTAACCAGGTTTGCCCTTATTTGTTATATGGTAGGGGCCGGTGCGACGCCATCGGCTCCTTTGGGGATTTGTTTGACTTTGACTATCGGCTAAGTTAACTAGAAGCCGATCACGTGGAGGAAAAAAGCCGATGGCTCAAAGACTGCCAGGATTGTCAAGGCATGCGAAAGAAATAGTAATAGACGATGCATCGCGACGGTTCTCGCTCCGCCACGACATGACCCTTTGAAGAATGCGTATGGTTTTGCAATTATCATTATCAAAACCAGGGGGCATGTGTTATCACCAGAATTTGACCAAGTCAGAGGTGGGCCGCGATCAAGACGGACTTGAAGATATACGTGTGGAAGAGATATGTAAATCGGCCTTGTTAATCAAGTTTGGGCTAGTTAGCTCGTGTACCTTTATAGTAGATTACGTAGAAGTTAGAATTTATCTCGTGCACGGTTTAGTGCACGCCCACATTAGAAAGTCCGCTGGACTATAAATATGTACCTAGGGTTTATGGAATAAACAACAACCAACGTTCAACACAAACCAATCTCGGCGCATCGCCAACTCCTTCGTCTCGAGGGTTCCTCCGGTAAGCACCATGCTGCCTAGATCGCATCTCGCGATCTAGGCGAGCACGAGCCTGCCTAGTTGTTCATGCGTTGCTCGTGCTGAAGCCTTTTTGATGGCGAGCAACGTAGTTATCATAGATGTGTTAGGGTTAGCATTGTTCTTAGTATCATATGCTTTCGTAGTGCAACCCTTGCGCATCTAGCCGTCCTTGTACCTCATCATGGGTGCGGGGACGGCACCCGCTTGATCATTGTTTAGTAGATCTGATCCGTTACGGTCGCTCCTTGATTCATCAAGGATTAGTTTAATATCTGCAATAGTTAGGCCTTACAAAGGGTTGGAGGATCCAGCGGCATGTAAGGTGTAGTTTGCTGCCCCTAGACAGGGACGTTCCGAGGATCAACCTAGTGTTGGTTTTTAGGCCTTGTCTAGGGCTGGCTTACGATCACCGTGCGTGAGCGCGAGGCCCAATCGTGAGTAGGATGATCCGATTATGCGGTGAAAACCCCGGATCGTCGTGGATCTCATACGCTTTATCTTGATCAAGCAGGACCACCATATATTCGGCCACCTTGGACGAATCATGGGTGAATCGGCTCCATGAGCCGATTCACGAGACAACCCGAGAGCCGATCGAGGCTCGCATTTAACGTGTACGTGTGTGCCCTGCAGGAAACTAAGTGAGGCATCATCCACACCTTCCCGACCGGGTATAGGTCGGGTGGCACGCCCTTGCAATTTGCATCGGCGCGCGACCAGGAGGCTTTGCGGGCCGTCGCTCTGAGGGACTGGGGCCAGCCGCAGCCCTAGTTGTTCCCGGCTCTACGGTGTTGACCAGTCACTGCCCGCCAGTGGGTTTCTGACGTCAACAGCTGCAGGGGCCGAACTTTCATGACTCGTTCCAGTGGCATATTTAGCTAGCCACGCCTGCTTATCGGTATCTGCTCCAGAGACTCCTCCTGTGGAAATCCCTGCCGCTGCAATCTGGTTTGTACGCGCGAAGTTGTTGCAGTCCGGCACGTATGTGCACACGTATCCATGCGGGATTTCTTTGGGCGGCTCAGACAAGAATTGGCAATCTCCAGGATCGCCTCCAACCTTGTAGACGACGTATGCCGGTGAAGCCTGTAGCTCCGGAGCGGCAAGCGCGAATGGCACTGGTGGTCTGGTGTAGAGCGGTACCTCTCCCTGGTGAGTCCCTAGAGTAGGTCCTGAAGGGGAGTACTGATGCTTCATGATTTCCTGAACCACGCGCACCGCAATGCGCTCCAAAGAGTTCAGCAAGCTCTCAGAAAAACGGCGCATAGAATGGGCCACCATGTAGTTGACTTCTTGGCGCAGAGCTCTGGTGCGTTCCTCTGAAGGGAGAGACAGGTCTATCCCGTCAAGAACGCCTTCGTGCGAACGGGTTCTCTCGAAAGAGCCGATGAGATCGGCTTCGAACTGAGATTTGATCGTATCATAATTCTTCTTGTGATCATCGGTAAGCTCGTCGTACGTGACTGGTTTATCCGCCATCTCGGTTGCAGATGTTGACGTCGTTGTTGTAGAGTGTCCCACCGGGCGTGCCAGAATGTGTTGCCTGCCAAAACACACCGGCGGGCAGCGGTTAAGCAACACGAAGAGCCGGGAGGCTCCCAAGACTGCTGGTGGGCCCTGGTCCCTCGGTCAACGGCCTGCAATGCTCTGGCACACGTCCTGGCAGATGCAAGGGCGTGCCACCTGACCTATACCTGGTCAGGAAGGTGTTGGATCGCTTCGATTAGTTTCCTGCATGGTAGACACGTAAACATTAAACGAGCCTCGATCGGCTCTCAGGTTACCCTGTAGATCGGCTCAAGGAGCCGATCAACCCATAGTTCATGTTAGATATGCCATAACATGGCTTTCTTGCTTTATCAATACTAAGCTAATTAGATCTACGACAGTTTAGGGTTTTCACCGCATAACCGGAACATCCTACACGTGATTGAGCCTGGCAGATACGTAAGATAACGGAAAACTAACCCTAGAAGAGGCCTAAAAACAAACATGACATCGATTCCCGGAACGTCCCGTCTAGGATCAGCAAACCGTACCCTACGCGCTACTGGATCATTCAACCCGTTTGCAAGGACTAACTATGCAGATATTAAACTAATCCTTGAAGAACAAGGAGCAACCGTAACGGATCGAATCTACTAAATAAAGACAAAGCAAGGCGCTGCCCTTACACCTAAAATAGGTGTAAGGGCAGCTAGATATCGAGGGGCAGCGTAACTAAGCAAGCAGATCATAAGAGCATCAAAGCAAGCCCCAAAATACCTAAGCTAAACGGTACTACTCGCCATCAACAACGCTTCAGTACGAGCAATACCAGATAACGAATAAACGTATACTGCCTAGATCGCAAGATGCGATGTAGGCAGCATGATGCTTACCCGGAAAAAACCCTCGAAACAAGGGGTGGCGATGCGCCTGGTTTTGTGTTTGTTGTGAACGTGATCGTCCTCCTTTCTCAATAACCCTAGGTACATATTTATAGTCCGTGGCTTTCTATCTTTGGAAGTACACCTAACCGTGTACGAGCTAAACTATATCTCTTAATTCTAAACTAAGATGCAATCTAGTATAATATACAGATACACAGGCAATTCAGCCAAATTCACATACGAGGCCGATTCAGAAATACTCCACGTGTATGTCTGTAACGGCCCCGGGTAGTATCCCATATTAGATTTGTCTTTGCTTTCCTTTTTATGCATCATCATGGCATCATGCATCATCAAATCCATGTTTTTAACAAATAAAAATTATTTTTATAAACTCAAATTATTTTCTTTTCCCTCTCATATGGTTTATATAATAAACCCTCCCCTATGTCTTTTCATTTAACAACCCCTAAAACTAATTTTCTTTGTGAAAAGTTTTCAAATTATTTCCAAACGCAGTTTAAAAGTTTTGACAAATGCCAATTATTTTCTCTATCTTTTATGCCTTGCTTTCTTTCTCTCAAGTCTTGGCTTTCATCTCTACCCAAGTAATCTCCAGAAATATGTTTGAGAGAGAGAAGGAGCCATCCCGTTTCAGCCACCTAGCCTTTTGCTTCTTTCCACCTTGCAGCACTTGTGATCCAACCACAACCAGCAGCAATCGTGCATGATCCCACCAAGCCCATCTCCTTTCTTTTTCTCTCCAGCCCAGCCCAACTCCAACAAACCTTGCCTGACATCTTCTTCTTCCTCTGTACGGACGCAATCCGAGCGGTGCCACGTCCAGCACCTGATCGATGGGACGGCTCCCATGCGGCGCCCCTCTCCCTTATAAGCTACACCCAGAGAGTCTCCAAACCCTAGCTCGCCTCCTCCATCCCGCCGCCAACCATCTCTGTGCCTAACCAAAACCCTACCGAGAGCCCCACCATCGTCTACCCCTCGCCACCGTAGCCATGGGCCACCTCGAGCTCAACTGACCGGCGGAATCGACTTGCCGCTTCTTCCTCTACCTCCTGGACTTCTTCACGGAGCTGTACACGCCAAGTTCTGCGAGAGCCCGTCCTCCATCTTCTTCATCTACTCCGGCCTTCCCTTCGTCCTCGTCGCCGGCGAGCTCCTCTGCCTTCTCTTCCTCATCGTCGAGCACCCCTGGGTGAGCAACATCACCACCACACCTTCCTCCTCTCTGCATGGTCGCTGCATCGTCGCATGGAGAAGAGATCTGAGACGGTTTTGAAAACGAAAAACGTAAAGGTTCCAGTTTCGTCTGTTTCACGGTCCTGTCTTCCGACGTAGATCCTCGCCGGCACAGGCCATCACAACATGAGTTTCTTGTTTCCTTAGATGCAAAACATCACCAGCTATCTACTGGTCTTTGAATCATCCTAAACGGTGCAGTATCGACGACGCCATCTTCCTCCAAAGTCGGCTCCAGAAACAGATGGTTTCCAGTTTCAGTTTTGCTGTTTCGTCGGCCCGAAATCCGGCGAGCTTCTCCGGCGACTCTGTGGACCGTTTCCAGCCTAGTTGATCCCATTCGAATCTTGATACTCCCATATTGCTCAACCTGCTTTGTTTCACTCAAATCGGTGCCTAGATTCGACGCGGGCGACACTTTAAAATCCGTGCAAAAATCTGTCTACAGGAACAGCAGCTGTTCGGTTTCAGTTCGTAGTGTCTCTGTTCTTCAGTTATCCCACGGGCACACACCATAAATTGTCTGCACCCTGTCTCTACACAAATCCGAGCGCACAGCACACTGGCACCATCTCTCTTCCTCACCGCGCAGCCCCGAGTTCGAATCCCCTGCGCGCAGATAATCCCACTTTTTTGCATCTGTACACGCTGGCGCTGACGTGGCGTGGAGCCCCACCTGTCCGTGTCTCTGTCTAGCTTCAGCTCTGTATAAACCACCTTTTCCTTTTCTTTGTTTTATCTAAAATCCCAGAAAATGATTTTATCTTGCAAAATCAATATCTTTTAATCTGTAATTCAAAATAAAAAGTGTTATATATGAAATTTGATCAGAAAAACATAAGGAACATGAATATGCCATCCATATACCTGTTTGCATCTTGCATCATGTCATGCGTTGATAGTTTCAAATATCCACCTCACATAACATGCGTAGTATTTTGGACACCGACTAGGGTTTCCGCGCTCCGTTTAATATTGATGTAGCTCACACTTGCCATGTTATGCCATGCTAATCAACCTTTAACTTTGTTGGTAGATATGCAACACCAACCTAATTTGTTTGTCCGGGGTTCCGACTCCGATTAAATTGGATAAGTTGCATAGCACCATATCTGCCATGTCATGCATATCATCTTGATCATGCCGATTCTTCTTCCGTAGTAGTAAGACTTGCACCCGTTGTGTGTTCCAGCATTTGCTTCTTCCCGGATAGGATCACGAAGTGGTGATGTGAGATACGACGAGTTCTCCGACAAGTTCTTCTGCAGCTTTTCACAGGCGAGCCCTCTCTCTTCACCTATTATACTCTCCCTCGCATTGCTATACTTATGTTGCGATTCTTTATCGAGTCACGTGTCCTATTCCACTTGTTTACCACAATAATCCTATATGTATCATTCCTTACCCATAGCCGTTGCGTGATGTTTGAGCCTTGCGAGTCGTAGGCGTGTTTAGGCTCTGTTGTTTATCTCGATCTGTTATCGGGATATGCTGGGTTGTTGGGAGGTTAATACATGCTATATCTTTGTTGGAGATATTCACACTTTACTTTACTATTAACAACTAAAATTGTAAGCAGAGGCATCTGTGAGCCCCTTTGCGAAAGCATCGGAACTTTGACTTGCTAATGTCCCCTAGGACCCGAGTTCTTGTTATCTGTTCCGAGATTGAGCGCTCTACCCATACGTGGGGGAGTGGGACCCCCATCACCCACTACCTTTCCTCGAGTCTGTTTATTGGGAGCCACAACCTTGGTTTTATTTGCCCATATGCACGATGCACGATTTACTTCCTGTTGCCTTCGGGTGTTTATTTCTGTACTGTACTCATATTGCGTGCCGACTTATCCTTGGCCGGTCGTTAGTGCCCGCCTTGGACGCCATCGCAACCTCTGGGTCCGTATCGGAGTACGGCCGAACTTCGTCACGGGTAGCTTAGTTGGGTGGCTCCCATTAAACTTTCTCTTGCATTGGGAACGGTCTTGATGTGAGACTCCACCTGTAGTAAGTGGGTTCGAGCATGCGTATGGTTACATTTGGGCAACCCCTGCAGGGTGTACATCTTATCGATAAGCCGTGTCCGCGGTTATGGACGACTTGGAATTGTATGGCTTGATCATAGAACAACTTGCACCTTTTACTTGTTGTTAATAATCTCATAATAACTTGCGTAGTAATATAGCATACTACAACCGATACCTAATAAAACTTGTCCACCGTTGAGTGCCTTTTACATTGCCTCTTCGCTTTGTTGGAGGGGATATGTGTAATCGGCTGGGTTATGTTTGTGTAGTATTTATCTGTTACCTTGTGCGCTCTCTTATCTTCTCTGAGTAGACGGATGTTGTAGCGTGTCTCTATTGGTTATAGTTTTGCTGCCGCTAAACCTACCATATAGCCCCAGGCGATATATATATATACTCGCCCGGCGAGCATAGTCATTTCTAGTCTCGCTAAGTACATGCCGGAGTTTGTTCCTTGGTACTTACTCTCGCCTTTTTCCTTTCTCTTTTGCTTCCTCCCTTTTGTCGGCAACCGATGGCCCGACTTTGACAGGTACGAGAAGACGACGTTAGCAAGGTTACCCTTCCGCTTGGCACGGGCGGGGTTATGGACGCCATTGGTTATCTTCAGGACTCTTAGTCCAATTTGTATCTTGTCCGTACTCGGACGTATTTGATCTTCTGTATGATTTGGATCTTTGTATTGTATATCTGTATCTTGACTCGTTGGAGTCGTTGTTGTAATATATGTTTCTTGTGGGCTCTATTGTAATCATGTTGTAATGTTACCGCTCGTGTTAATTCCTCTGGCATCACGTGTGCTTTGTCGCGCACGTCGTGTCGGAGGGCGTCTCAGAATCGATATCGTGCGAATTTCGGCGGGTTCGTTGGGATCCTCATGGTACCGGTTCCGGGGCGTCACAATGTCCTTCAAGCCCATCTTCATCACGGCCCATCTCTTGATCCGGTTAAAATCTGGTGATAACAACATCTCCTTGTATGCTATCATACTCTCGTTGACTGCATCACATTGATTCATAACTTGTTGTGCCACCAACTGTGAGTCGCCGAAGATTTTCAGTCGGGTTGCACCGCAAGCTTTCGCCATCTTCATTCCGTGCATGAGAGCTTCATATTCTGCTTCATTGTTAGATGCGTTTGGGAACGTCATCCGTAAGACATACTTCAACTTGTCGCCTTCAGGTGATACTAGTATCACGCCTGCTCCAGCGCCTTCTAAGCTTTTGGACCCGTCAAAATTCATAGTCCAGGTTCTCGATAAATCTGGAGGCCCTGTGTTTTGTAGATCCATCCACTCTGCAATGAAACCCGGTAAAATCTGCGATTTTATTGCCTTTCTTTTTTCATACGTGATGTCCCGAGGGGAGAGCTCTATTCCCCAAAGGGAGACACGACCCGTAGCTTCTGGGTTATTCAATATATTTGATAGAGGAGCTTCGTTGACCACTATTCTCGGGTGCGCCGAAAAATAGTGTCGCAATTTTCTTGCTGTCGTAAATACTCCGTATGCCAGCTTCTGGTATTGAGGGTACCGTTGTTTTGAAGGCGACAATACTTCACTGATGAAATATACTGGCCTCTGTACTCCATGGAGCTTTCCTTCTTCCTCTCTCTCGACTACTAGTGCCGTGCTGACCACCTGAGGCGTGGCTGCAATGTATAGGAGGAGAGGTTCCTTCTCTTTAGGCGCCACCAGGATTGGTGGTGTCGAAATTGTGCGCTTTAGATTATCGAAAGCTCTGTCTGCTTCCTCGTTCCATTCGAATTTCTCCCCCTGTTTGATCAATCCATAGAACGGCAGCGCTTTTTCTCCCAGCCTGGCGACGAATCTGCTTAAAGCTGCGACTCGCCCTGTCAGCTGTTGTATTTCTTTCAACTTTGTTGGCTTCCTCATAGTTACGATGGCCTGTATTTTTTCAGGATTAGCTTCAATCCCTCTTGCTGATACTAAGAACCCGAGAAGTGCTCCCGTAGGAACGCCAAAAGAGCACTTTGTCAGGTTCAGCTTAAGGCAGAATTGTCGAGGTTGTCGAAGGTTTCCTTCAAATCTTCGATCAGTGTTGACCCCTTCTTTGATGTTATCACGACATCGTCAATGTAGACTTGTACATTTTTTCCAATCTGTGTTGCAAGGCACTTACGCATCATCCGCTGATATGTTGCTCCCGCGTTTTTCAAACCAAAGGGCATTGTTTTGTAGCAAAACACGCCGTAAGGTGTTATGAACGCTGTCTTGGCTTCATCATCTTCTTTTAATCTGATATGGTTATAACCAGAATATGCGTCCAAGAAGAAAAGACGTTCACATCCTGCCGTGGAATCGATGATCTGATCGATCCTTGGGAGGGGAAAGTGATCCTTAGGACAGTGTTTATTGAGACTCGTAAAGTCGACACACATGCGAAGGACTTTCGTGTTTTTCTTCGGCACCATCACTGGGTTAGCTACCCACGTGGCTTCTGTAGATATCTCTTTGATAAAACCAGCATCTTTGAGTCGATCTATTTCTGATAACATAGCTTTGCGGTTTGGTTCCGAAAAACGCCGCAAAGGTTGTTTGATTGGTCTCGCGAGAGGATCCAAGTTGAGGTGGTGCTCGGCAAGTTCCTTGGGTACTCCTGGCATGTCAGCTGGACACCATGCGAAGATTTTCCAGTGCTCACGGAGGAACTCGACGAGCGCGCTTTCCTATGCGATATCCATGTTTGCTGCAATGGATGTCGTTTTCTTTGGGTCCGTCGGGTGGATCTGCACCTCTTTTGAATCCTTGGCAGTGTTGAAGGTTGGCTCCCTGATAGACCTCCCTGCATCTGGCAGCACATCATAATCAGTGAGCCTTGGCGCCATATATTCTGCTTGCATCCCGAAAGTTTCTGACAGTCGATGAAAATCCTTGTCGCACTTATCGTGACAAGCGCGAAACTTCCCTTAATTGTGATAGGTCCCTTGGGTCCAGGCAACCTCCACAATAGGTACGTATAATGTGGTACCGCCATAAACCTGGCATATGCTGGTCGTCCCAACAAAGCGTGATATTGCGACGGGAAATCCACAACTTCAAACTCCAGATTCTCTATCCTGTAGTTTTCTCGGGTTCCAAACTGAACGTCGAGATTGATCTTGCCCAACGGATAACTTGGCTTCTCTGGTGTGATCCCATGGAAACGTGTATCAATTGGTTTCAGGTTTGCCAGGGATATGTTCATCTTCCTCAATGTATCTGCATACATAAGGTTTAAACTGCTGCCACCATCTATAAAAACTCTCGACACGTCAAAGCCAGCAATTACTGCGGGTAAGATGAGTGCCGATTGTCCTGGTCGAGGAACTTGCTGTGGATGATCCGCAATTGTGAAGCCAATGTCTTGCCCCGACCAGTTTAGGTACTCAACTGTTGGTGGAGGCATCTTCTCTCCCATGAACACTTGCCATGAGATTACCTTCTGCGCCCTGTTAGATGGCCTAGCTTTCTGAATCATCGAGACCGCACCGTTGGAGTTGGGGTCAACATATGGAGGTGGGTGTGGTGCTGCCGCTATTCTGAGCTGGTGCCGATTTTCGTCCGTAATTGCGGGAGGAGGTGGGAGGTGAATCTCACTCCTTGGCCCCCGGGGGTTTTCGTTCATTGCTTGGGCATTTGCAATTCTCGCGGCTCGTAACATTGCCTGAAAGTTGCGGCAGTCTTTTTGGAGATGCCCTGACTGCCTCTTTCCGTTGCTATCGAGATAAAAGTGCATCTGACACGGTCCGTTCATCATCTCCTCGGGGGACACATAAGGTCTTTGAAACATTGGTCCACTGTTTTGCATGTTACCACGGAAATCACCTCTATTGTCACCTTGTTGCTCATTGCTCCTTTGGTAATCTTCTCGACTATTTCCTCCAGAGTTTCCTCGGAAACCAGCCGATATGTGGCCAGGCGCATCATTATTGTAGAACTGGCGAGAAAATCGCCTTCTATTTTGAAAATTTCGACCGCGATCCTCTTCTGGCGACCTATGTCGCTTGTTGTATATCGCGTCTTCTCCATCTGCCCACTTGTTTGCTATTTCCATCAATGCTGATATTGTCTTAGGATTGGTTCTTCCTAAGTCCTCGACGAAATCTCCTCGTCGAATTCCTGCCACGAACGCGTCTATTGATCTCTCGTCAGATATATCCTCTGCCGAGTTTTTAATAATGTTCCACCTCTGTATATATTTCCTCATCGACTCGTCGTGTTTCTGTCGACACGCCCTTAACTCTTCCAATGACGCAGGTTTCTTGCAGGTGGATCGGAAATTCCTCACGAAGATGTCCTCAAAACTATCCCAGACTGTCGATGGAACCTGGGGGAAGTTTCTTTATCCAAGATCTCGCGGCACCACTCAGATGAACTTGGATACTTTGCATGGCCGTTGCTCTGGTTCCTCCTACTAGCTTTACCATCTCGAGATAATCAACGAGCCAATCCTCGGGATCCTGCAGGCCGTCGAATTTCTTGAAATTTTCGGACAACTTAAACCCTTTCGGGACGCGAGTCTTTCGAACTCGTCTCGTAAAGCACGGGAGCCCACACATATCTTCGTCGGCAACTTCTGGTGAATGTTGACGTTCTCTTCTTTCTTGTCGCGCTCTATCCACCCTAACTTGAGCTGCTGTGTCTCTTGCTCCACTTGTTCTTGGTGCGTCTTGAACCGCTCCGGTGGGTCGTGAACTATTTTGCCTAGGATTTTCTTCGGGAGGCGTGGCTGCGAACGCTGTTCCCATAACTCCAACTCCAGCCATTGCCATATTGAACAATGCTTCTCTCGGGTCCCCAGAGGGTGGTCTGGACGCGAGGATGTAAGCTTGCGTTGCCATGTATCCTGCTTCTGGCGTTTTCGGGATGATATTTCCCCTTGTATCAATCGACATGAAGGACATGTCGAGATTTTGAATTATGTTTCCTCTCTCTTCTTCAGGTATATTTTGCAGCCGAGACCTTGCTCTTCTCCGGGCGTCTCTATGGCTACCTCCCGAAGTTTCTGATTGTCGACTGAGCTCTGCTCGACGCCTGCTTGACGCGGAGGCTGCCTCTTTTCTTCTATTCAGGGATGCTGTCTGTTTTTCCAGCTCCCTACTCACCCGAGCAAGTTTATATTGATAGGCTTGTAATTCTTCTTCAGTAGAGGTGGTGGTCATTGGTTCTGAACCATCCATGGCTCTTGCGGCCCTATCCCATGCTGCTTGCGGGAGTTGAACTCTTACGCGAGATGAAGACCCAGCATATTTAGTGCCTAAGCCTCTTCTAAGATCAGCGGGATCGACGTATGGATTTCCCAAATCATCGAATGCCTCTGACGTCTCTGGTTCTGTTTGGCCTGCCTCTTCAATTGCACAGATCTGATGATATTTTGAGTATTGATTTTTGTCTGGATTGGTGACACCATCATAGAGATTGGTGAAGACCTTTCCGATGGCAGCAGATTTGTCGATGAAGTTGAAGCTGTCGACGCTATCGGAATCGCTGCTTATAAAGGAGTCCGCAGACGACTCGAAAGATGTGTCGCTGAAGATCTTGGCGAGCTTTCCGCTTGCCTTGGTGTCGATGAAGCGTGGCGACGAAAACTCCTCGTCACTCGACGAAAAGTCAGAATCGACCGCTGAAAATTTCGACGAGATCGGAACTTCGAGACGATAGGATCCTTCCTTGTTGACGCTAAATCGGAATTCTACGAACGTCATGATGATGGGCTCCTCCAGATAAGCACATGCATCCAAACGGGAGGGCGGGTGAGGAATAAAATCGACTAAATCAGTTTTTTCCCGTTTACCTCGATCCATCGCATTGCTAGCCACCGACGAAGTCGACGATTCTGGACGTGCCATCGAGATCAGTTCCTTACAGCCTCTAATCCCCACATACGGCGCCAATTGACAAAGGATTAATTTGTCAATGCCTACAGATTGTAGACTAGGGTTTTGCTAGAAGTAGAGGGCAAGTAGATCTCGAAGGTTTCAGCCGAAAAGTACTCGCTGATTATGAAAACTAGGGTTCTGTTGACAAGAGATTCGATCCTTTCTTCGTCCCTCGACTCCCCCTTATATGGAGGGTGGAGCCGAGGGTTTCGTAATACACAAGTTACAGAGTTCGGGAGGGTTTCGTACCCAACCCGTAAGATTACAAGTCTCTATATTTCCTAATACAATCTATCTTTCCTTAATATTAAATGGGCTTCCGAATCTTCTTGTTCTTCGAGTCCTGGGCCTTCAGTAAACCCTAGGTACCATCTTTGGCAGGCCCATTGGGGATGCCTATGTCACTTACCTCCAGTGACCAATACTCCGCTAAATCGGCTTATAAAGTGCAATTCTTAGGATTGATCAAGTCTCCTATGTATGACACGGTGTGGAAGGCTTGGGCGCCTCCCAAAACAAAGTTTTTCGCATGGCTTGTCACGCAAAATAGAGTTTGGACGGCCGATCGGTTAGCCAAGCGCGGTTGGCCCAATTGTAGCCTTTGCCCTCTTTGCAAACAATGCGTTGAATCCGTTGATCATCTCTTTATCCATTGCCCTTTAACCAACCGTCTTTGGGCCCTTTGTAACATCCCAAAAATTCAATAAAGAGATAAAGAGAGATATTCCCAAAACCCAAATTTGAGAACCAACAAAAACTTTTTTCATAACACAAGTGTTATGCATACACTCATATTTATTTTGTGCTAAGTGTGCATATTGCCATGATGATTGTTGATGTATGTGCCAATGTGCTCAAAACCCTAATCATATGATCACTTGATCAACCCAACTCAAGAAAAATAAAATAAGAAATAAAAGAGAAAAACCCCACACACACTCACATATGAATTTGGCCAAATTTGCAAATAAGTGATCTAGGCCATAATGGCTTGCACCATTAGTTGTATTTGGGTACTAAACACATAATATCACTTTTAGAATCAAAGAAACTCAAATCCAATCAAATTTGAATGAAATATGAGCTCACATAAAATTAGGGTCACTTTTGACTTTTATAACCTGATGCCTACTTTGAGCCCTGTTATTTCAAAAATTCTAAACTAAACTTTGTCAAACCTTTGCACCTCATCCAAGACAACATAAAAGTGAACAACTTTGCTCAATCAACCCATACAAATCCTTTTGGATTCAAAGATTTCATCAAGAAAAGTTGGAACCAGAAACAAAAGTGAAGATCATGTGCAATTTGGTTTTTTGCAAAACCATTCAAATTTTACCACCACCACCACCATTCTACTGCAAATAATATATGATTCAAACCCACCAAAATTCACTCAAAAATTCTAAAATAAAGTTCTTGCGGGCATTTCATCAAACACCTTGCCAGCACCAATCTGCCAACTCTGGACAGTGCTTTGTCCAGCAGTTCTTGGCCTCGACCATCAACCCTAGGTCACCTCCAGTACCTCATTGACCTCTCTGAGCTTTGCCAAACACAATGGACAAGGTTTGGTGCAAGATATCATCACCATTTGTACCAGAGCATGCCATGCCGTGGCATGGCATGGCATCATCATGCCACCTCTCTCTCTGGTCGAATCCAACGTGCCCAACCATGTCATCCACACTCTCCACACTTCACTGAGTCGAATGGACACCAGCCCCGCTCGATCCATGCATTGCAACGCCCAGAACGAGTGACGCCCAGACGTGCCAGTGACGTGCACGCGCGCGCCAGAGCGTGCACGGCGAGCGCCACGGGCACGCCAGGACGCTCTCGTTGACCTCCGCCTCTCCTCGCAGCGCCAAACGCTTCACGACGCCA
Organism: Lolium rigidum; assembly: GCF_022539505.1. Classification (NCBI taxonomy): domain Eukaryota; kingdom Viridiplantae; phylum Streptophyta; class Magnoliopsida; order Poales; family Poaceae; genus Lolium; species Lolium rigidum. Next base: position 13,317,597 of record NC_061513.1, read on the forward strand.
CCCTGCACCGCCCAGACACGGCCATTGGCCCGCGGGAACGCTGTAGACGACGAGCTCGTCGACGACGTCCGCCGCGGTACTACGAGCTCCCGTCACCCTCTCGTCCTCTCCTCTGCATCGTTTTCACCGCAATCAAGCCTCACGTCATCGCCAGGACGTCGCATACCCGCGCGCGTCATCGCCAGGCCACCAGCTCCCCTGTAGCATCGTCGTCGACGACGACTTCCTCCATGCGCCCCGGCCACCTCCAGACACTATAAAAGGAGACCTCCCCGTGCATCACTCTCCACACCAAACTCGCTCTCCTCCCTCTTCTCAAGCTCCTCGACCTCACCCCTTGCTCGATTCACCACCGTAGCCAGCCAATTTAATCACCGGAGCCGCGGCGGTGCTGAGAAGGGCGCCGTCGATCCAGGCCGCCGCTGGAGCCGCCACTGCTACCAGGAGGTTCCTCGTCGTCGACAACGTCGCAGCGCACCTCTCCGATGCTCGCCGGAGCTCCGACGCGCTCTCCGACCCCCTACCTGCACCGCCCGTAAGCCCCCTTCTCGCCGGAGACGACGATGATCGTCGTTCATCCGATCCCCCTCTGATCCAACGGCTCACCATCCACATACAGTTTCGGTGTTTTAAACACACTGACGTGTGGTCCCCACACTGTCAGTCGGCCCGTTGCGTGGACGCGCTACTGGGCCGGCCCACTTCCCTCTCTCTCTGCGTAGCCCGTTTAGTTTCCTGCCAGGCCCTTTTAATTCAAATTGGAATTTTCGAATTTAATTATTTCTTCTCAGATGCTGTTTTGAAAATTAAATAGATTAAAATCTACCCAACCAAATTTTACAAATTTTATATATTTGGAAGCCTTGTAAAAATATCTACAAAACTACACTGGTCCCAACCCTAGATTATTTGCAGAATAAATCTGACAAAATAAACAAGGCAGGGCCTTTTTCCACTTCAATTAATTATTAAAAATTAAATAAAAATGCTTTTAAGTTGAAACCAACTCTCAAAAATCATAGTTCATCATATCTATCTAAATATGTAAAAATATTGCATAGTTGTTTGTATGATCATGGCTTTGTTTAAAAATTGGCCTTATGGCTATTTCTAGTTCTTTTTAAATGAACCTATCCTTTATTAATATGTGTGAGAGCTTCTCTCTCACTTAAATCTTGTCTCAACTAAGTTAATATGAGGTAGAGACCATGGTCAATTTAAACTCATATTAAATTAGTTGATGATATTAAATCATTAATCATGAGTATTAAAAAGACATGAGGTGATGTACCTCATTTCAATCATTTTCCCAAATGATACTTATGAAGAGGTTGACTTTGGTCAACCTAGGTCATATGATATTAATTGAGGAAATTAAATCTTAATAGGATTCAATGAGAGGAAATTATTTTCTCTCAAGAAATAAATAGAAACACTAATTAATATTTATAATGAGAGGAAATTATTTTTCTTAAGAATAAAATTAATCAACTCACCTAATAAGCATGTTGTTATGATAGCTTAGTAGGAGTGATTCATGTGTGTGCTTAGTCTAGTACTTAAGCTTTATGTGGTGATTGTGTGTATTATACTCGTATTTAGACGCTAGTGCCGAGGAGTACACCGAGGAGGAGGAGGTCTACTTCCAGGGAGAGGAAGACCACTTTGATCAGTACACCACCCAAGGTAAGCTAATACCCTTGCAAAGTGCAAAGCTCTACAAGAGCAAAGCACCCCACACTTTACTTTATGTTTCCTAAGCCTATCCCAGTTTTTATTACAAGCTTTTGCTTTCAAGTTTTATTGCTTTATTTTATCAAGGTACTTTTTGATTCATGATTCACTTGGTCTAGAGTAGAACATTATCATCAAAGTTAATCTATGGCAATCAAGCTAAGTTAGCACCCCTCATGACTAGTGGCTAGTGCTAAATAACTAAAATTGACTACTCTAGATGGGAACAGTGTGATATGAAATGACTTTGAAGGATTGAAGGTGAATATGACTTGAAGGAAATGAATGACTTGGTGACTTGGTTAAAAACTAATGGTTGGGTTCGGATGCGATACCTTTCCAATATACAAGTACCCCCACAATACCTGATTATGGGTAGGGTCTAACTAGAAGTTTATATGTCTTAGTATGGGTTCCCTCTAAACAAGCGTCATAGGGGTTATGCCGAGGCTGCCTCCGAGAAATGTGAAATGACGTGAATGAGGTGAATTGTCCGGCCCAAGCCCTGTGCAGTTCCCGGGTTGACGGTTTGTTTTCACCGGGAGGCCAAGCTCATGGGAAGAGGTGCCTATACTAGGATGTGTAAGTGAAAGGTTAGAGTTGATGATCCGCGTACTGAGTTACGAGTATTCAGAGTTATCTCTGACGGATGTAATCAAATGTTGTGGCACAAGTGTGCAACCTCTGCAGAGTGTAAAACTATTCGAATAGTCGTGTCCACGGTTACAGACAATTGGAAAGGCCATACTGTTCCGTCATTAGAATTTTACTTGAAAGAATGGTTGAATTTGAGGTGGTGACTTGAACTTGAAACACAACTAAGTTGTGGGAATGACACTAATGTTCCCACTTGAGCTTGTTAACTTATGCTTAGTCTTTATGAAATACTTATGAAATAAAACTGGCTTTATGCAAATAAAACTAGAGCTTAGCACCCCCTTATTAAAGTTGATCATAGTTACCTAGTATTAGTTTGCGAGTACTTTGAAGTACTCACGGCTGTGTCTCTAGCTATTCAAATGGCCAGAATATGAAGAGGAGCAGCAGTATGAGGATGACGGTCAGCAGGACGTCTACAACAACTAGGAATCGCCTAACGTCAAGCGTTGGCCTGTGGAACTAGATAGTCCACTTCTATTACGCTTCCGCTACTATGTTGTTCGTTGATCAATAGATCAACTATTTGTGTAATATTGGATCATGTGATCCCCTTTTGTAAGACAATGACGGTTTGTAATGAATGATGACTTATGGTATCAACTGTTATGTCACGCAACAACAATATTCCTGGGATTGCGATGAATGACATAATAGGCATCCGGACTTAAAAATCCGGGTGTTGACAAGTTGGTATCAGAGCCATTGTTTGACCTTAGGAGACCCTAGTTTAGAATGGAAGTTCTGAAAACTTTAGTTTCTAAAACAAATGAAGTAATTATTTGTGAAAAACTTACTCATGTTCTTTTCTATAAGATATTTTCAAAAATGATAAACCATGCTCCTCCTTATAAATCCATCTAAAATTTTGCCATACTTGTTCACATCTCTAACTTACTTATCCATTTCACTTTCAGATGGAGCATTACGCCCAGACGGAGTCCTACGAACTGGGAAATGGAGGAAGTTTGGTGTTCGAGCGCGACTTGTACTTGGTGTCCGAGAAGCTTGAACGCCCACCTCCCCAGTTTCACGGAGTCCGGATCCACAAACCTGTTTGACCAGTTGATCGTAGCCACCGTATTCTCTAAGATTGATCTTAGGACTGGTTACCATCAGCTGAAGATCCGTGCATTGGATATCCCCAAGACTGCCTTTACCACCAGATATGGGTTGTATGAGTACAATGTCATGTCATTTGGATTAACCAATGCCCCTGCTTACTTCATGAACCTCATGAATAAGATTTTCATGAACTTTCTGGATAAGTTTGTCGTTGTCTTCATCGACGACATCCTTATCTACTCCAAAACCGAAGAGGAACATGAGCAACATTTGGAGGTTATCCTAGAAACCCTTAGACAGCACAAGTTGTATGCCAAGTTCAGCAAGTGCGAGTTTTGGTTGAAAGAGGTAGGATTCCTGGGACACATCTTGTCTGCAGGAGGAATTGCTGTAGATCTCGCCAAAATCAAAACCGTTGAAGAATGGAAAACCCCAACCACACAGACCGAGGTCCGTGCATTTCTTGGACTAGCGGGATATTACCGCAGATTTGTTGAAGGATTTTCAAGCATTGCCAGGCCAATGACACAGTTGTTGAAGAAGGACAAGAAGTTTGAATGGACTGATAAATGTGAAGCAAGCTTCCAGCAGCTTAAGACAAGACTAACCACAGCCCCCATCCTAATCATGCCGGACATCACCAAGCCCTTTGACGTCTATTGTGACGCATTTAAGATTGGTCTTGGATGTGTGTTGATGCAAGAAGGAAAGGTGATATCTTATCTGTCCCGGCAGTTGAAGCAGCATGAGCAGAACTACCCAACCCATGACCTCGAACTCGCAGCCGTAGTGTTAGCCTTGAAAGTTTGGCGTCATTACCTCATGGGTAATCGATGCGAGATCTAGCTATTCGGATCACAAGAGCCTGAAGTATATCTTCACACAGAAGGAGCTGAATATGAGGCAAGGAAGATGGTTAGAGCTGATCAAGGACTATGATATGGAAATCCACTATCACCCCGGCAAGGCCAATGTGGTAGCGGATGCTTTGAGTAGACAGCCGTGTCAGCTGAACTCCATGATAGCCGCAGAACAGCCTAGCCTGCATGGAGAGTTTGAACAGTTTCGATTGGAGCTAGTTAGTGAAGGATATCTAGCCAGCATAGAGCTGCAACCTACTTTGATTAGCCAAATCAAGGAAGCCCAGAAGGGAAATGCCAGCATGGACGGAATCAAGAGTCAAATAGCAGCAGGAAAGGCACCGGGATTCGCAGAAGATGAAGAAGGAGTACTTTGGTACAACGGTCGCCTATGTGTGCCGTCAGACTCAGAATTGAAGCAAGTCATACTGAAGGAGGCCCACGACACCCTATACTCTATCCACCCCGGAGGTACCAAGATGTACCAAGATCTGAAGGAACAATTTTGGTGGCATGGAATGAAGCGAGAAATAGGGAGATACATAGCCAAGTGTGATATCTGTCAGAGAGTCAAGGCAGAACATCAATGACCCGCATGCCTGTTGCAACCCTTACAGATTCCGGAATGGAAGTGGGACTCAGTCGGAATGGACTTTATCACCGGACTGCCCAAATCTAGCAAAGGAAATGATTCTATCTGGGTAGTGGTAGACAGATTAACCAAGGTAGCCCATTTTATCCCTGTCAAGACCACCTATCAAGGCCCGAAGCTAGCAGAGTTGTACATCTCAAGAATAGTTGCCCTGCACGGAACCCGAAGTCAATAGTGTCAGATCGAGGATCACAGTTCACCTCAAGATTCTGGCAGAAAGTACATGAAGGACTTGGAACCCGGCTGAATTTCAGCACCGCCTATCACCCTCAGACTGACGGACAGACTGAAAGAGTCAACCAGATACTCGAGGACATGCTGAGAGCCTGTGTACTGGAATATGGATCCAAGTGGGAAGACTGCTTGCCTTACGCAGAATTCTCGTACAACAACAGTTACCAAGCCAGCTTACAGATGGCCCCCTTTGAAGCCCTGTACGGAAGAAAGTGCCGTACCCCTCTGAATTGGTAAGAAGTCGGAGAAAGCCAAGTCTTTGGACCGGATGTTCTTCGAGAAGCCGAAGAGAAGGTGCACAAGATCCGCGAGTACCTCAAGACTGCGCAATCAAGACAGAAGAGCTACGCCGACAAGAGACGCCGAGAAATGACCTTCGAGATTGGAGATTTTTTTTATCTCAAGGTGTCACCCCTCAAAGGAATGCAAAGATTCCAGCTGAAAGGAAAGCTCGCGCCCTGATATTTCGGACCCTTAAAAGTTCTGAGTCGCCGAGGAGAAGTATCCTATCAACTGGAACTACCGGAAGAAATGGCGGTTGTGCACAATGTGTTCCACATCTCACTGCTCCGGAAATGCTTGGAAGTACCGGAGAAGACTGAAGTGTTCAATAATATTGATCACAGATCGGTGGACATCAACTCAGATTTGACGTATCGCGAAGTGCCTATTCGCATCCTGGAAGAAGCATACAGAACCACTCGCACCCGGAGTATCAAGTTCCTAAAGGTTCAATGGAGCAATCACACCGAAGAGGAAGCCACCTGGGAGCGAGAAGAAGACATGAAGAAGGAATACCCAGATCTCTTTAGTACCTAGTTTTCTTTAAGATCTCGGGACGAGATCTTTTGTAAGGGGGAAGGGTTTGTAACATCCCAAAAATTCAATAAAGAGATAAAGAGAGATATTCCCAAAACCCAAATTTGAGAACCAACAAAAACTTTTTTCATAACACAAGTGATATGCATACACTCATATTTATTTTGTGCTAAGTGTGCATATTGCCATGATGATTGTTGATGTATGTGCCAATGTGCTCAAAACCCTAATCATATGATCACTTGATCAACCCAACTCAATAAAAATAAAATAAGAAATAAAAGAGAAAAACCCCACACACACTCACATATGAATTCGGCCAAATTTGCAAATAAGTGATCTAGGCCATAATGACTTGCACCATTAGTTGTATTTGGGTACTAAACACATAATATCACTTTTAGACTCAAAGAAACTCAAATCCAATCAAATTTGAATGAAATATGAGCTCACATAAAATTAGGGTCACTTTTGACTTTTATAACCTGATGCCTACTTTGAGCCCTGTTATTTCAAAAATTCTAAACTAAACATTGTCAAACCTTTGCACCTCATCCAAGACAACATAAAAGTGAACAACTTTGCTCAAGCAACCCCATAAAAATTCCTTTTGGATTCAAAGATTTCATCAAGCAAAGTTGGAACCAGAAACAAAAGTGAAGATCATGTGCAATTTGGTTTTTTGCAAAACCATTCAAATTTGACCACCACCACCACCATTCTACTGCAAATAATATATGATTCAAACCCACCAAAATTCACTCAAAAATTCGAAAATAAAGTTCTTGCGGGCATTTCATCAAACACCTTGCCAGCACCAATCTGCCAACTCTGGACAGTGCTTTGTCCAGCAGTTCTTGGCCTCCACCATCAACCCTAGGTCACCTCCAGTACCTCATTGACCTCTCTGAGCTTTGCCAAACACAATGGACAAGGTTTGGTGCAAGATATCATCACCATTTGTACCAGAGCATGCCATGTCGTGGCATGGCATGGCATCATCATGCCACCTCTCTCTCTGGTCGAATCCAACGTGCCCAACCATGTCATCCACACTCTCCACACTTCACTGAGTCGAATGGACACCAGCCCCGCTCGATCCATGCATTGCAACGGCCAGAACGAGCGACGCCCAGACGTGCCAGTGACGTGCACGCGCGCGCCAGAGCGTGCACGGCGAGCGCCACGGGCACGCCAGGACGCTCCCGTTGACCTCCGCCTCTCCTCGCAGCGCCAAACGCTTCACGACGCCACCCTGCACCGCCCAGACACGGCCATTGGCCCGCGGGAACGCTGTAGACGACGAGCTCGTCGACGACGTCTGTCGCGGTACTGCGAGCTCCCGTCACCCTCTCGTCCTCTCCTCTGCATCGTTTTCACCGCAATCAAGCCTCACGTCATCGCCAGGACGTCGCCTACCCGCGCGCGTCATCGCCAGGCCACCAGCTCCCCTGTAGCATCGTCGTCGACGACGACTTCCTTCATGCGCCCCGGCCACCTCCAGACACTATAAAAGGAGACCTCCCCGTGCATCACTCTCCACACCAAACTCGCTCTCCTCCCACTTCTCAAGCTCCTCGACCTCACCCCTTGCTCGATTCACCACCGTAGCCAGCCAATTTAATCACCGGAGCCGCGGCGGTGCTGAGAAGGGCGCCGTCGATCCAGGCCGCCGCTGGAGCCGCCACTGCTACCAGGAGGTTCCTCGTCGTCGACAACGTCGCAGCGCACCTCTCCGACGCTCGCTGGAGCTCCGACGCGCTCTCCGACCCCCTACCTGCGCCGCCCGTAAGCCCCCTTCTCGCCGGAGACGACGATGATCGTCGTTCGTCCGATCCCCCTCTGATCCAACGGCTCACCATCCACATACCGTTTCGGTGTTTTAAACACACTGACGTGTGGTCCCCACACTGTCAGTCGGCCCGTTGCGTGGACGCGCTACTGGGCCGGCCCACTTCCCTCTCTCTCTGCGTAGCCCGTTTAGTTTCCCGCCAGGCCTTTTTAATTCAAATTGGAATTTTCGAATTTAATTATTTCTTCTCAGATGCTGTTTTGAAAATTAAATAGAATAAAATATACCCAACCAAATTTTACAAATTTTATATATTTGAAACCTTGTAAAAATAACTACAATACTACACTGGTCCCAACCCTAGATTATTTGTAGAATAAATCTGACAAAATAAACAAGACAGGGCCTTTTTCCACTTCAATTAATTATTAAAAATTAAATAAAAATGCTTTTAAGTTGAAACCAACTCTCAAAAATCATAGTTCATCATATCTATATAAATATGTAAAAATATTGCATAGTTTTTTGTATGATCATGGCTTTGTTTAAAAATTGGCCTTATGGCTATTTCTAGTTCTTTTTAAACGAACCTATCCTTTATTAATATGTGTGAGAGCTTCTCCCTCACTTAAATCTTGTCTCAACTAAGTTAATATGAGGTAGAGACCATGGTCAATTTAAACTCATATTAAATCATTAATCATGAGTATTAAAAAGACATGAGGTGATGTACCTCATTTAAATCATTTTCCTAAATGATACTTATGAAAAGGTTGACTTTGGTCAACCTAGGTCATATGATATTAATTGAGGAAATTAAATCTTAATAAGATTCAACGAGAGGAAATTATTTTCTCTCAAGAAATAAATAGAAACACTAATTAATATTTATAATGAGAGGAAATTATTTTTCTTAAGAATAAAATTAATCAACTCACCTAATAAGCATGTTGTTATGATAGCTTAGTAGGAGTGATTCATGTGTGTGCTTAGTCTAGTACTTAAGCTTTGTGTGGTGATTGTGTGTATTATACTCGTATTTAGACGCTAGTACCGAGGAGTACACCGAGGAGGAGGAGGTCTACTTCCAGGGAGAGGAAGATCACTTTGATCAGTACACCACCCAAGGCAAGCTAATACCCTTGCAAAGTGCAAAGCTCTACAAGAGCAAAGCACCCCACACTTTACTTTATGTTAACTAAGCCTATCCCAGTTTTTATTACAAGCTTTTGCTTTCAAATTTTATTGCTTTATTTTATCAAGGTACTTTTTGATTCATGATTCACTTGGTCTAGAGTAGAACATTATCATCAAAGTTAATCTATGGCAATCAAGCTAAGTTAGCACCCCTCATGACTAGTGGCTAGTGCTAAATAACTAAAATTGACTACTCTAGATGGGAACAGTGTGATATGAAATGACTTTGAAGGATTGAAGGTGAATATGACTTGAAGGAAATGAATGACTTGGTGACTTGGTTAAAAACTAATGGTTGGGTTCGGATGCGATACCTTTCCAATATACAAGTACCCCCACAATACCTGATTATGGGTAGGGTCTAACTAGAGCTTTTTATGTCTTAGTATGGGTTCCCTCTAAACAAGCGTCATAGGGGTTATGCCGAGGCTGCCTCCGAGAAATGTGAAATGACGTGAATGAGGTGAATTGTCCGGCCCAAGCCCTGTGCAGTTCCCGGGTTGACGGTTTGTTTTCACCGGGAGGCCAAGCTCATGGGGAGAGGTGCCTATACTAGGATGTGTAAGTGAAAGGTTAGAGTTGATGATCCGCGTACTGAGTTACGAGTATTCAGAGTTATCTCTGACGGATGTAATCAAATGTTGTGGCACAAGTGTGCAAACTCTGCAGAGTGTAAAACTATTCGAATAACCGTGTCCACGGTTACGGATAATTGGAAAGGCCATACTGTTCCGTCATTAGAATTTTACTTGAAAAGAATGGTTGAATTTGAGGTGGTGACTTGAACTTGAAACACAACTAAGTTGTGGGAATGACACTAATGTTCCCACTTGAGCTGGTTAACTTATGCTTAGTCTTTATGAAATATTTATGAACTAAAACTGGCTTTATGCAAATAAAACTAGAGCTTAGCACCCCATTATTAAAGTTGATCATAGATACCTAGTATTAGTTTGCGAGTACTTTGAAGTACTCACGGCTGTGTCCCTGGGTATTCAAATGGCCAAAATATGAAGAGGAGCAGCAGTATGAGGATGACGGTCAGCAGGACGTCTACAACAACTAGGAGTTACCTAACGTCAAGCGTTGGCCTGTGGAACTAGATAGTCCACTTCTATTACGCTTCCGCTACTATGTTGTTCGTTGATCAATAGATCAACTATTTGTGTAATATTGGATCATGTGATCCCCTTTTGTAAGACAATGACGGTTTGTAATGAATGATGACTTATGGTATCAACTGTTATGTCTCGCAACAACAATATTCCTAGGATTGCGATGAATGACATAATAGGCATCCGGACTTAAAAATCCGGGTGTTGACACCCTTATTGTGAGTTGGCTCGGAATCATCAGCGTTGATACCTCCCATTGGGCCGGGTTAAGCATGAAGGAATGGTTGAATGGGATGGCGGCCGGTGGTGTTCCGAACCGCAAGGCCATGTCAACTCTCACCTTGCTCATAACTTGGGTGATTTGGTGCAAGCGAAACGCGGGGGTTTTCCATAACAAGCAAGCTCCCGCTCAAGTTGTTTTTGAGAGCATTAGGAGAGAGGCTAAACTTTGGGTGTTAGCGGGTGCAAAACGCTTGGGGGATTTGATGCCGGGAGAGTAATTCTTGTATCTTGTACCTTGTAAACTATTTGCGGTTCTGTAAACTTGCTAAACTTCTCCTTAATTAATAGATTGAGGCAAAACTTTTGCCCCGTTTCGAAAAAAAAAACTTCTGGATTTGTTTCTTGAAGGTTGATCATACAACCGTTTCTCATCCCATATCCTGTTTTTCCCTTTTCTCAATTTATTTCCCACAATAAGTATTGATTATTTTTCATCTGGCTTTACCAGATTGGGAAATTTCCTGATTAGAATGCGCTGTACTGATATATCAGATTTATATGATAGCATCATAGAAAATCATCCTAGGAAAGCTCAAGGATTTGTCATGTCATACTACTTTTCTTATCTACATGGATCGGCTGTATCAACACACACCCAAGTTGTAGCTGTCGAAATTCATAGCATTAGTGATTTTCGAATATTATTTTGAGGTGCTTTCTTTTACTTGTTCCGTGGCAACTCTCATCTATCAAATTCTAGAGGCCTGCTCCGGTGCTCCCCCCTAAACAAGTTAAAGGGTTATAGTTGAATTTTTTTTTCTGTGTTGGATCCCCCGAAATCAATATCCAATCCATGTATACCCGTCTATGTTGATACGGTAAGTGTGCGTCATGTAAGAAAAAAATGGTCACGCGAGCAAAATCTTTATATGACCTTTCTATTTCGGCACACACACGTGACCGTAGATACATATAAAAACGAGGTGCAACACAACGCGAGCCATACGGATCTATACATGGTTGTACGAACGGTGCACCTACACTGAAATTACGATCGTGCCCCGTGTACGAACAAATATGGGAAGATCTCCACCGTTGTTATGTTTAACGCGTCTAGAATTTTGCCATGGGAGGAGCACCGAAGCAGAAGTGCAAATTCTAATAGCCCATGGTGATTGCCATTGCTGTGGCATGAATCATATATAGAGGAATGGAATTACTATCAATTTTGAGCGGAATGTAAGAATAACAGAACAATATCTTGTCCCAAGTTTGAAAAGAATAGAAGAATAGCAGTACAATGTTTTTCCCCAGTTATTTAACAATACAAAATGATTGAAATACAAGAATTAACACTACACTTTTTTTTCTGATGCGTTAGTAATACAATATAAGCAGCCAATCAATGTCCATTACAGAGAACTTAAAAATAATATTAGAAAGCAGAACCATAAGATAAATCGCTGAGGTCACACCATATCAAGGAGATCCGAGTTAAAACTTTTACCCAGCCGAACTCTGAGCTTCAAGACCGGCCATTCACCCAACAGCTTAGTGAGAATGGGCAACAAAGCCACCATGACACAAATTAGGATACCCAACCACTGGAGGCGAGGAACCAACACCGTGTATAAACCAGTTGAAAATGCCGTAGTTGTTGCCACGTATGCAAACCACATGAGCTTCTTAGTAAAGGATCTGTAATAGATCAAGAATTCGTAATCCTCCCACCTTGCTATGATGCATATGAAGGCGACGGCGAACGATGAACACATTGCTAAGGTGTCGGATATCAAGAACACATGAAATGCAAACTTCTTAGACATGATAGGAAGTCCCTCAGTTCCAGCATCGTTGCTGTATCCTCCAGGAAGCGTGAAGGCAGCGGCGAAGGTGATTGTTGCGATGAGGATTGCCACCAATGAGGTGTTGGTTGTGTATGTTTGAGTTAGTGACTTTGCATCCTTCCTTGAGGCGTAAGTCGTCTTTTGCTTGGCTTGCACTTGAAGATTATGTAGACTGGGAGCATCTTGTGGACAAGCTCTAGACATAAGCATGATCACTTCATTCTGCATAAATCTAAAGGAATTAGGTACAGATGAAGCTCATAGTGTATAATTCATAAAAAGAGATGTTCTACTATGTAAATTAACAGTGTAATTCATAGTAGTTTACTTAGTTCATATATGTGCAACAAGAAAACTCTGACCTTTTTTTTAATCATGATATACACCTTAATGTTATCTATTTTTGGGACCTTCATGGTGCACATATCAAGCAAAACAATGGAAAACTTAAAATGGAGGCCGAGCTACGCGTAGCCCTTTATTTGCAAACACTTGGAATTTGTATTTCAAAGTTTTTGAAAAAATGAAACAAAATTCTAGAGATAGCTTATGATGTATACTACAATGGTGTAAAATCTCAATACAAACTACTTCATATTATTGGCTACACATAAACGACAAATTCTGACAAATTTTATTGTGAATAGTGCACATTTCAAGACTATAAAATTTGTCAGATTTTGTCAATTTCGTGTAGCCTATAATACAAATCAGTTTGTGTTGATATTTCACATCATTGTAGAATACAACATTGGCTACATCTAGAATTTTATTTCGGATATTTTTGAAACTTTGAATACGAGTTATGAAAGTTTGAAAATAAAAAGCTACATGTAGCTCGGCCTCCAAAACGTCACACTTGCAAAACAACTTCATTTAAACAATAGACAGTATAGGGGGCCCATACTGCTTCCCGGCAAAACGATGAAATAATCAAAGAAAAGTGGGGTTTATTACACTGAATACGCAACATGAATAACTCATATTTGAAATAATATGGATCTAGACTCAAACATTCCTCACCTACCTCCCACGTGTCATTTGGTAAACTCTCCCTACAGGTAGTCTGATACCAAGCTTTTTTTTTTTTGTAGTAAAGTGAGCTTTATATTAACTGGTAGCAGTCGCGGAAGCGTCATGTGTTACAAGATCCCGTAATGGGTCAGGCAAGGAGCTAGTCCAGATGCAGCTGCCCGCTGATCTGGCTAACTTAACTAAGAAATCACCTACCATACTGCTCTCCCTTCTTTCGTGTTTAATGCAGAAGGCCTGCGACTTCTTGAATCTTGATCAGATTTTTTGTTTCATCAATAGTTGCCCAGTATTTTGATCTGTGGTCAGCATCCCCAGTATTTTGATTCCAATCTATATGTGGCTGAACCTACTTAGTGTCTGCCCTAAACTATCGATTCAGATGAACTGAGAGTAAAAGAGAGTAAGTGGTGACTAAAATACTGGTTTTCCCCTTGGTTTTCCCTCTGGTGGAGACAACACCAGGTGGCCATCAGAGCCTGATGGGTTCTGAGCCCGACTCTTCGTTTGGGGGCATTGGTCTGCCGCTTGGCTCGTCTTCGTCTACAAATCTGGATGCGTTCTGGAGCAGCTTCAATTCCACTGCGCCGCACTCGTTGCTCGATGCACCGATTCATGTGCAGTTTGAAGGAGACTCCACTTGTGTCGGGAGGCAGAGTGGACGTCTAGATAAGAAGAACAAAGATTGCAACATCCCGACGGCCAAGCGGGCTGAATATAGGTTGAAAAGTCCTTTGGAGATTTTCCAAAGGGACCAACCCCAAGGAAAGGCTCCGAGGAAGATGTGCAAGAGAAGATAAAGCCTTATCTGCGGTTATGCAAGAATGCTGCCTCTGCTATGGCAATCCAGGCAGTTCGTGAGTTGGTTCAGGCTAATGTTTAGTCCATATCTTCTTAAGGTTAGGCGCAAGCACTCTTCTTGTTGTGTGAGTGCTCTTGAGGTAGCGGAGATTGGCTTGGTTGGGTATGAGGTGTTTCCGATGGTCTTGGGTCTAGGGACACTTGTATCTGGCTCAGACGATGTTCCCTAATTGCTAGTCAGGCGTGCGGTGTTTTCGCCGGTTTTCCTTAATTAACCGTGCTTTGTATGATTTTTGGGTCCAGTTTTCTTTATTAACTGGATCAATTTCCCTCTTCCTATAATGCAATGCGGGACCTCCCCGCCCTCTGACGAGGTTCTGTAAAAAAAAAGTGGTGACTAAAACAAGAGAATGATTTGTCAATGCCAGTGCTTGGTCAATGCTCACTCTCACACTGTCACGATCTGCGCGCCCTCTGCCTAGGTTGTAACACGTTATACATCGCTGTATATATTGACACCTACAATGATCAATGAAAGATAAGCACAATTACACAATACCGCTACCTCTGCCTAGGTTGGAGCACGAATCATGAAAGATTTGTATGGTAAAGAATCGACCGAAGTTGGAAAAAAATACAGTCCTGATATCTAGCAAAATAGATATTTAATTGCATTTAAATGTATGTACAACAATTTTAAGAGCATTTTGTAATTACAGATATTTAACTGCACTTGAATCGCAGTTACTAAAATATTATTCAGGCGAGCTAAAGCCTAAAAATGTTTCGTACTGTTTATTTGTTTAAGCTAACAGCAGCCAACCGGGTTGTGTTGGTTGACAAGAGTTACAAAAACAGTAAATCATTTTGCCTTATTTGTAAATCCGTCTATATGCATGATCGATATTATTTGTAACATGAGGAAGTAATGTACCCAGTTTAAAGTCTTGGCATTCTCCATGACTGCAGACAGATCCCAAGATGCTGAATTACCACTGATGTCTTGCACTGTTGCATCTATATCCTCGTGAGACAACAAAGCTACCACAATTCTAGGATTGCACTTGTTGACCGCATAATGCAGAGCGGTTCTACCATTGCTGGTTTGCATGTTAACAACTTTGCGAAGTAGCGGTGTCTTGAGTACAAACTCAACGAATTCTGCATGTTCATTTTCTACAGCTACATGAAGGAATGTCTCACCATTGTTGGGGCTGTTATAAGGAGCATCGGGACAGTGTTTCAAAATCTCTCGAGCAGCAGCAACTTGACCTCGATATGCGGCAGCACCGAGGAGAGAATTACCGTTGCCGAATATTTGATACCCTAGAGTTGAATCATGTTCCAGCATTACTTGTAACATATCAATTTTGCCATAAAGTGCAGCACATGTTACTGGAGAAGATGATTCATTATCAAATTCTCTGGCCAATTCAGGACGTTTCTCCATAATCATTCTAACAATTTCTAGAAACGAACCACTGTTAGCTGCGTGAAATGGCACTGTAACAAATTCAGCATGAATGTAAATTTGCACTCCATGTATTATATCTCACCTTGATCGCCATGTTTAACAGCAGCATGCAGACAATTTTCACGGTATTGTCCTCCCGAATAAGCACAATCTGGATTTTGCATTAGTTTCTCATAAATATGTGTAAACTTTCTCGCCACTGCGAAAAACAAGGGCGACTCATTGTGCTTGGTGACAGCTTGGGACAACGCAGGCTCTGCTTCTATCAACTCCAGTGCAAGATCCTTGTGGCCATTGCGAATGGCATGGTGCAGTGCATTAAATCCATAGATGTCTTGTTGCAAGATTGCTTGTCTGAAAGCTGGCTGACAGCAGCTTCCCAGTAGACACGAAGCCACGGAGACTTGACCATACCTCACTGCAGAGGTAAGTGGTGTCTCTCCAGACAAATTTATGGCGGCCAGGAGAGACTGTTCTAGTTCCACCACATCCTTGCAGAATCCCTGGTGACCATGCATGGAGGATATGTGGAGGCAGGTGTTCCCCTGCGGAGTTTTTCCAAGAAGAATGCTTCGGTCCAGTGCAGCCATGGCATACATTGACGTGGAGTCACCACGTATAGCTGCTTCAAGGAGCCGTTTGTTCATTCCTTCCGATGAACTAGTTTTGTTTGTTGGTTTCATCAAGCATGCATGCCTCTCGACTCTCCCGATGAACTATCTTCTCTTAACTCTTGGGTTAATTTCAAACTGCACGTACACGTGAAAAAAGACCCAGTGGTTATAAGAATTGAACAATTCCCAGTGGTCTTTACCGGGTGTCACAATTTAACTCATCCTAGTGCCAAAATCAGACAACGGGTAAATAAGGTGGTCTTTACCGGGTGTCACAATTTAACACTCGGCAAACACATAGAATAAGTGGCCCCCTCTCTCCATTTGATGGCAACCTTGATGGCGTCACCCTTTGCTGAGTGCCTTGTCTTTGCATAGTGTCATCATATTGAGCTTATTTTTCCCCCACTCATGCGGAACCGCACAAAATCAACATCGTATCTGTGATAAAACAACATATTGTGGTATTAAAAATGATTTTTGTAAACAAATCTGGAACAAGCGAAACTTGACGTCTAGTTCAAATATGGTCCGCTTCCAGCAAAATCGGCAAGATACCGAAAATACCATGAATTCCAAGAAAACTAGCGGCCGCATCAGGTATGTAAACCGTAGTACGGAAGTGTTCTTCTACTTTTGTGCATAGGTTTCGTACCATTGCAAATTGCGCTTCTTGTAGGTGATTAAAAAACGTTTCAGCGCTGGCAGAATGATTAATTGATTTTTCATTGCTCGAAGAGGAAAACTAATAAATGCAACATTGCTTCCCATCCTAAACCCCACGCCTATGCACAATATATATGGGCTACTTCCAGCAGACTATGACATGCTTAAGGTCATGACCTAGCTCATTTGCCTTAATTAAAAGTCATAGAACATCGTAGGAGGTAGCACATTTAATGAAGGGTTATTTGTGTTAGACATGTGATAACGGACTCCACTGAAGACCGATTCTACATCAGCTATTCTCTCTACCTCTCCCACACGTTGTGCATGATCGCACGTTGTGCATGATCCTATCTAGATGGATCTCAACTGTACTCTCCTCTCTCCCCTCGTGTGTAACTCTCCTATATATCTGAACCCCCACGAGGATGAATATAGTATGCATACATACAGTTGATTATTACTCTTTCATGTTATCAGGATAACGATCCTCCACCGCTTCCGCCATGGCTGTCGCCTCCTCCTCGCCGGCCGCCTCCCAAACCTCCTCCTCCCTCTCTACGGACTCTGTCCCTCTACCCAACCTCTCCACCCTATCTCCCGAGGCCCGCGTCAATTACCTCGCCGGCCTCAACATCGGCTTCTACGTCCACCACAAGCTCGACCTCGCCGGCGTCAACTACTCCATGTGGCGTCAAGACATGGAGCTCGCCATCGGTCTCCACGGCGTCGAGGACCACATCGCCGCCGACTTCGACAACCACGAAGGAGATCGCGAATGGCGCCGCACCCAGTTCGTCGTCAAGCTTTGGATCTACAACACCTGCACGCCGGCGTTCAAGCAGCTCATCATGAACACCAAGGCCACCGCCTTCTCCCTCTGGAGCACCATCGAGACCATGTTCACCGGCAATGTCCGCTCGCGCAAGGTGAAACTCCTCTCTGACCTCCATGATCTGCGCCAGGGTCACAAGTCCATCGCCGTCTACGCCTCCGAGCTCCAGCGCATCGCCCACAGTCTGCACGACATCGGCAAGCCTCTGGATGACGAAGATCTCGTCGTCTACTTCCTGCGCGGCATCGACAAACGTCACTTCACCGTCCGGCAGCTCCTGGAGGAACGCCAGATCGCGCCGACGTTCGCGTCCGCCCAGTCGACCCTCCAGCTCGACGAGGACAGGCTTGGCGGCCCACGGGCTGCTGAGCCCGACGCCCACACCGCCCTCTACTCCAGCGGTTCTCATGGTGGACAAGGCTCCTACGGGCCTCCATATGGCGGCGGCGGCCAGGGCTCGCCCTGCTGGAATTTGTGGGCATTTGGCCTTTGGCCCATGGCCCATTATCAAATTCTGAAACTCACATGGCCCATTCCAATAATCAGTGGCAGCACTAGTGGTGGCTAAAGTTTAGTCCCACATTGCTAGTTGGGAGAGAGTTGGAGTGGTATATAAGGTGGGCTGTTCTAGTCCTAGTAAGTGAGTGAGAAGAGAGAGAGCCCTCGCGCACTCCTCCTCCTCCGCCGCCCGCCTCGCCACGCCTCGCCTCGTCACGACACGTCACGTCACGACGCGCCGCGGGTTGCGGGAATCTCGCCGAGCCGAGCTTATCTTTTTGCTGTTTGGGAAATTAATTGTGTAATCAATTCTGAGTCATTAACGGACGCGTTACTCAGCCGTTTTGCCTTCCGGATTTTCTGGATCGTGGCTGTGCCGACTCGGACGTGGGCTGCGCCTCACGATCTTCCCGAACCGCACTATATAAGCGCGGACGAGAACCCTAGCCTGTACGTGTCACATATGCGACTACCCGTTTCCAGTTCATTGCGCCGCCGCCTTCGTCTTCCTCATCCCGTCCGTCGGCGTGCACCGACTGCCGGGACAGAGAGGCCTCCGGAACCCCGCCTCTCGTGAACCCGTACGGGTGAGGGGCAATCAGGTTTTTGGGGAGCGCTCAGGCGCGACTACTGGCAGCACGACGTCGTCTTCGGACGACGAGTTCCTCCACACCGACAACTTCTTCCCGGATCTCAGCGACTTCTTCGACAACCTCAACATGGGCGACAACGACGCTGGTGTGAAGTATGTGATCTTGTCGTTTCTCTTTCAGCTTCGTTAGAGCTTCTTGTTCTAGTTTCTGTGGTAGATGCGATCGGTTTGTCTTGTTTAGATGTGATCTGTTCATCTACCTTACTAGTCTGCACGATTAGTTTATTTATTATTTTCCTAGTCATGATTTATCAATTACTCGTACGGATTATTTCATATGGATATTTGCTTATATATTCAACAATTCAAAAACCTGATTATAGGCAAATCAATTCAAGCAGCATTGCTGCCGCTACTCGACCTCCCTCCTTTGATGGTATGCATTACAAGAGGTGGCGCACAAAGGCAGTCCTATGGTTTACAAACCTAGGCTGTTTTAGCGCCACAGATGCTAGACCTGAGGGGCCTCTCTCTGCAGAGGAGCAGGGAAAGTTTGAGAAGGTCGACGCCATGTTTAAGGCGGCCTTGTTCAGCATTCTTGGGGACAACATTGTTGACCCGTACATGGCTTTCGACCATGGTAAAGATGCGTGGGATGCGCTCGAGGCCAAGTTTGGGGTCTCGGACGCTGGCACTGAACTGTATGTCATGGAGCAATACTATGACTACAGGATGACTGATGAGCGCTCCGTGGTTGAGCAGGCTCATGAGATTCAGTCCCTTGCCAAAGAACTTGAGCAGTTTAAGTGTACCTCACCGGACAAATTTGTGGCCGGTGGCATTATTGCCAAGCTTCCTCCTTCATGGAGGAACTTTGCTACTTCTCTGAAACATAAGAGACAAGAGTTTTCCGTTTCGGATCTCATTGGCTCGCTTCATGTGGAAGAGAAGGCGAGAGCAAAGGACACACGCGCTCGTAGTTTTGAGGGAGGTTCTAGTGCCAATGTGGTACGGAAGAAAAACTTCCAATCTCACAAGTCTAAGAATAAGAACAATGGAAAAGGCAAGTTTGACGAGAAGAACAAAGCCTCAAACTCAACCAACTTCAAGAGGAAGACTCCTTATAAGAAGAAAGGGAACTGCCATGTTTGTGGCGCTCCCGGACATTGGGCTCCCGATTGCCCGAACGCCATGATCGGCGTGGGAACAGCGGCAAGTCCGCAAATGTGGTTATTGGCGTTGATACTGAGATGAAGGACGTTGGGTACGGTATTTCTCCTACTGTCCTTTCAGTATGTAATTCTCCTGATTGGTGGATAGACACCGGAGCCAATACACATGTATGTTCTGATATGTCTATGTTTTCTTCTTATCGAGGTTGCAAGGACTTCCTCCGTGCTGATGGGAAACGGCTCACGTGCTTCGTTCGTGGTGTTGGTACGGTGGATCTGAAGTTTACTTCGGGAAAGACCATCCAGCTGAAGAATGTGCAGCACGTTCCCTCCATTAATAAGAATCTCGTTAGCGGATCGCTTTTATGTCGAGATGGTTTTAAGTTGGTCTTTGAGCCCAATAAAGTTGTAATTTCCAAGTGTGGACAATTTGTTGGAAAGGGTTATGTGTGCGGAGGCTTGTTCCGCTTATCTCTGTCAGACATATGTACTCAAATTATTAATCATGTTTGCAATGATAGTGAGTCCGATATTTGGCATTCACGACTTTGTCATATTAATTTTGGGTGCATGACGCGGCTAGCGAATATGAATATAATTCCGAAATTTGCTATTGTCAAGAAATCCAAGTGCCAAGTATGTGTGCAAGCAAAACAACCACGTAAGTCTCACAAGACTGCGGAGGCAATAGACTTGGCACCGCTGGAGCTTATACATTCGGATCTATGTGAAATGAATGGTGAATTGACAAAAGGAGGGAAAAGATACTTCATGACTTTAATTGATGACTCTACTCGATATTGTTATGTGTACCTCCTGAAATCTAAAGATGAAGCTCTTAATTACTTCAAAATCTTTAAAGCTGAAGCAGAAAACCAACTTGATCGAAAGATCAAGCGGCTAAGGTCTGATCGTGGTGGAGAGTATTTTTCCAACGAGTTTGATTCGTTTTGTGCGGAACATGGTATTATCCATGAGAGGACGCCTCCCTACTCACCTCAGTCAAATGGGGTGGCCGAAAGAAAGAACCGTACTCTAACTGATTTGGTTAACGCCATGTTAGATACATCGGGTCTATCCAAGGCATGGTGGGGGAGGCGATATTGACTGCATGTCATGTCCTAAACCGTGTCCCCACAAAGAACAAAACCCTTACCCCGTTTGAGGAATGGGAAAGGAAAAGGTCGAAACTCTCTTACCTATGAACTTGGGGTTGTATGGCGAAAGTAAATGTGCCAATACCCAAGAAGCGCAAGCTTGGCCCAAAAACCGTGGATTGTGTTCTTCTGGGATATGCTTTTCATAGCATTGGCTATAGATTTTTGATAGTAAAATCTGAGGTACCCGACATGCATGTTGGTACAATTATGGAGTCGAATGATGCGACTTTCTTTGAGGATATCTTTCCTATGAAGGAAACGTCTAGCTCATCAATTCAGGAGATGCCCAGCTTCATCTACTCGAGAATTATTTCCCGAACCTACCATGGCTATAGAACACTTTGAAAATCCTGTGGAGGATGACAATGAAGCTCCCAAAAGGAGCAAGAGACAGAGGACTGCAAAGTCCTTTGGACATGATTTCATTGTGTACCTTGTGGACGACTCTCCCACTTCCATTTCAGAAGCCTATGCATCTCTGGACGCTGACTACTGGAAGGAAGCTGTCCGTAGCGAGATGGATTCCATCTTAGCTAATGGAACTTGGGAGGTGACTGATCGTCCTTATGGGTGCAAACCCGTAGGATGCAAGTGGGTGTTCAAGAAAAAGCTTAGGCCCGATGGTACTATTGAAAAGTACAAGGCACGTCTTGTGGCCAAGGGTTATACCCGTAAAGAAGGTGAAGATTTCTTTGATACATACTCACCTGTTGCCGGATTGACCACCATTCGAGTGCTACTATCCTTGGCTGCCTCACATGGTCTTCTCGTTCATCAAATGGATGTTAAGACTGCTTTCCTAAATGGAGAGCTTGAAGAGGAAATTTATATGGAGCAGCCAGATGGATTTGTAGTAGATGGTCAAGAAGGAAAGGTGTGTAAGTTACTGAAGTCTTTGTATGGGCTTAAGCAAGCGCCTAAGCAGTGGCATGAGAAGTTTGAAAGAACTTTAACTGCTGAAGGCTTTGTTGTAAACGAAGCTGACAAGTGTGTATACTATCGCCATGGTGGGGGCGAGGGAGTTATTCTTTGTCTCTATGTCGATGACATATTGATATTTGGGACCAACCTTACTGTGATTAAGGAGGTCAAGGAGTTCCTATCTCGTTGTTTTGAGATGAAGGACTTGGGAGTAGCTGATGTGATCTTAAACATCAAGCTGCTGAAGGATGACGATGGTGGGATTACTTTGCTTCAGTCCCACTATGTGGAAAAGATCCTGAGTCGCTTCGGGTATAGCGACTGCAAATCTTCTCCAACGCCTTATGATCCTAGTGTGATAATTCGTAAGAATAAAAGAATTGCTAGAGATCAATTGCGATATTCGCAGATCATTGGCTCGCTTATGTATTTAGCCAGCGCCACGAGGCCTGACATCTCCTTTGCTGTAAGTAAACTCAGCCGTTTTGTGTCTAGACCTGGAGATGTTCATTGGCGTGCTCTTGAGAGAGTTTTGCGCTATCTAAAAGGCACTGCGAGCTATGGCATTCACTATACTGGGTATCCAAGGGTACTTGAGGGTTATAGTGATGCAAATTGGATATCTGATGCTGATGAGACTAAGGCCACAAGTGGTTATTTGTTTACACTTGGAGGTGCCGCTGTTTCCTGGAAGTCTTGCAAGCAGACCATCATTACGAGGTCAACTATGGAAGCGGAACTCACAAGCATTAGACACAGCCACCGTTGAAGCAGAGTGGCTTCGTGAGCTATTGATGGACTTACCCGTGGTTGAAAAACCAATACCCGCTATTCCTATGAACTCGTGATAATCAAACCGTGATCGTCAAAGTAAACAGTTCTAAGGATAATATGAAGTCATCAAGGCATGTGAAGAGGAGACTGAAAACTGTCAGGAAAATGAGAAACTCCGGAGTTATAGCGTTGGATTATATCCATACGTCTAGAAACCTGGCAGACCCCTTCACAAAGGGACTATCACGAAATGTGATAGAAAATGCATCGAGGGAGATGGGTATGAGACCCACACTATGAGTTGTCCACGGTGGTAACCCACTCTATGTGATCGGAGATCCCGTGAATTAGAACTGGGAGACAAGCTGTTGGTCAGCTGAGAGAAGAGTATATATCCCTATAGCAATTTTACCACTCCGTAAGATGCAATACTCTCCTAATCTGCATGGCAGGTTGATAATTATCTTAATGTGTTCTAAGTGGCTTATTTTAGCAGAGATGTTGTCCTGCGTAACATCTTTTGAAGAACACACCTATATGAGTCCGATTGTTAAACGTCGCAATCTATGAGAGTTGGGTGCTCTCTAGTAAACTCATGAAAGGCCCTGGAGTATGACGTATAAGCTCCAAACCGCGAGGAAGTCTCGTGGCAGCCTAGTATCGGTCTAGGCTTTATATGAAGCTAGTGCGCAGAAAACTTGTAGTTGAAGGCATAGTCCACTATCCAAGTTGCAATCTAGTGTAGTATGAAGCTTTAAGTGGAAGTTCAACTTAACAGTCTCCACGACATACCGGTATATAAAACAATGTTCTGGAAACATATTGATGAGATGTGCCAATGAGAGTTTGTGGGGGATTGCTGGAATTTGTGGGCATTTGGCCTTTGGCCCATGGCCCATTATCAAATTCCGAAACTCACATGGCCCATTCCAATAATCAGTGGCAGCACTAGTGGTGGCTAAAGTTTAGTCCCACATTGCTAGTTGGGAGAGAGTTGGAGTGGTATATAAGGTGGGCTGTTCTAGTCCTAGTAAGTGAGTGAGAAGAGAGAGAGCCCTCGCGCACTCCTCCTCCTCCGCCGCCCGCCTCGCCACGCCTCGCCTCGTCACGACACGTCACGTCACGACGCGCCGCGGGTTGCGGGAATCTCGCCGAGCCGAGCTTATCTTTTTGCTGTTTGGGAAATTAATTGTGTAATCAATTCCGAGTCATTAACGGACGCGTTACTCAGCCGTTTTGCCTTCCGGATTTTCTCGGATCGTGGCCGTGCCGACTCGGACGTGGGCTGCGCCTCACGATCTTCCCGAACCGCACTATATAAGCGCGGACGAGAACCCTAGCCTGTACGTGTCACATATGCGACTACCCGTTTCCAGTTCATTGCGCCGCCGCCTTCGTCTTCCTCATCCCGTCCGTCGGCGTGCACCGACTGCCGGGACAGAGAGGCCTCCGGAACCCTGCCTCTCGTGAACCTGTACGGGTGAGGGGCAATCAGGTTTTTGGGGAGCGCTCAGGCGCGACTACATCGGCAGCACGACGTCGTCTTCGGACGACGAGTTCCTCCACACCGACAACTTCTTCCCGGATCTCAGCGACTTCTTCGACAACCTCAACATGGGCGACAACGACGCTGGTGTGAAGTATGTGATCTTGTCGTTTCTCTTTCAGTTTCTGTTAGAGCTTCTTGTTCTAGTTTCTGTGGTAGATGCGATCGGTTTGTCTTGTTTAGATGTGATCTGTTCATCTACCTTACTAGTCTGCACGATTAGTTTATTTATTATTTTCCTAGTCATGATTTATCAATTACTCGTACGGATTATTTCATATGGATATTTGCTTATATATTCAACACGCCCTCCCCTGCTTAGGGCAAGAAGAAGCGCAAACGCACCGACAAGCACACGGGCTACACCCCCGTCGCCAACGCCGGCGCGCGTCCGCCCCTGACCGGCGTCGTCCCCGTCTACGCACCGTCCCACGCTGTCGCTGGTCCAGGCGTCCTCGGGCCCCGCCCGTATGCCTTCACCACCCTCGCGCCGGTCCAGTACGGCGCCCCGTCACCGGTGCAGTACGGCGCCCCGTCGCCGTTCGCTGCTACGCCGACCGCCCCGTCCCAGTTCGCTGCTGCACCACCCTACGGCACTCCGTCGCCTTATGCTGCTCCATCCGCCTTCACCATGACCGCGCCGTCCCAGTACATGCAGCAGACGCCTCCGCCCCAGCAGCAGCAGCAGATGTCTTCACCGCACAACACCTCCGTCGAGCAGGCAGGTCTCATGCAGGCCCTGCATAACCTGTCGATCAACAGCTCCAACAGCGGCTGGGTCGCAGACTCGGGTGCTACCTCGCACATGGCTGCAGCAGACGGTAATCTCGCCTCTCTCACTCCCGTCTCAACTTTCCCACCTGTGATCGTTGACAACGGCTCTCATCTATCTGTTTCTCATATCAGCTCCTCCACTATACCTATTGTTGCTCGATCCCTCTCTGTCAATGATATCCTAGTGGCTCCGAATATTATCCAGGATCTTCTTTCTGTCCGTAAATTAACCCGTGATAATCTCATTTCTATGGAATTTGACCCCTGGGGTTTATCTTTGAAGGATCTGCGCACCAAGGCTCATCTACTTCGTACCAACAGTGATGGAGACCTCTATCCGCTGCTTCCCCAGCCCACGGCGCTGCTCCTCACCACTCAAGCCGCCTCGGAGCTCTGGCATCGTCGCCTTGGCCACCCCGGCGTCTCTAGCTTTTTTCAGAAACTGTTTCCCTGTAATAGTTCACGGCGTCTTTGTCACGCATGCCAATTAGGTAAGCATGTCCGGCTGCCTTTTTCTCCATCTACTAGCTCTTCATCTAGGCCTTTCTTTCTTCTACATTGCGATCTCTGGACCGCTCCTGTTGTCACTTCCTCTGGTTATAAATTTTATTTAATAATTGTTGATGATTATACTCACTTCATGTGGACATATCCTCTCAAAACAAAATCTGAAGTACATGACGTTTTTCAATTTTTCCAAGCATATGTCAGTACTCATTTCAACTTAAAAATTGCTAACATCCAATGTGACAACGGTAGGGAATTTGATAACCAACGGAATCGTGCCCTTTTTCTCCCTCATGGCACTCTCTTCCGATTTTCCTGTCCCTATACCTCTCCCCAAAATGGCAAGGCCGAGCGCGCCATTAGGACTACTAACAACGTCATTCGCACCCTCTTGATTCAGGCCTCTATGCCTCCTCGTTTTTGGGCTGAGGCCATGCACGTTGCCACTCATCTCATCAACCTGCGCCCGACCAAATCTCTCCCTAACTCCACTCCTCACGAAGCTCTCTTCTCCTCCCCGCCGACCTACGATCATCTTAGGGTTTTTAGTTGCCTCTGTTACCCAAACATCGAAGCTCAGACTCGCCACAAGCTTGACCCTAGATCCATCCCATGTGTTTTCATTGGCTACCCCACTCAACACAAAGGATACCGCTGCCTTGATTTCCACTCGGATCGCGTCATCATTTCCCGCCATGTCACGTTCGATGAAGCCATCTTCCCGTTCTCTACCAAACCTATTCCCGATCTTCCATCCTATGACTTTCCGCACGATGAACCCATCCCTGATTCCCCATACTCTTCCTTTCCCGGTGCTGCCACGGCAGATTTTCCCTCCGTTCCTCTGCCGCGGCAGGCTACCGCGGCACCAGCTTCTCATGTTTCTCTGCCGCGGTCGGCTGCTCCCGCCGCCTCCTCCCCACCTTCTCTGCCGCGGACGACCAGTACTCCTTCTACCTCTCCGGCGTCCACCTCTTCTGCCTCCTCTTCCGATCACTCCCCTCCGTCTCCGGCGATCCCCTCTCATGCCATTCCCGTGCACCCGCCAGCCAATCCTCACCCCATGCGCACACGAGCCAAATCTGGCTTTCAGCTTCCCCGCAAGCATCTGAATTTCCTCGCCACCTCATCTATCTCCCCTATTCCTCGTACTTACCGTTCTGCCCTCCAGGATCCTCATTGGGCTCGCGCTATGCATGAAGAGTTCGATGCTCTTCTTCTCAACGATACATGGCGCCTTGTTCCGTCCCCTCCCGGTGCCAATATCGTCAGCGGCAAATGGGTCTATCGCCACAAATACAACTCCGATTGTACTCTAGCTCGCTACAAAGCGCGCTGGGTTGTTCGCGGTTTTAGCCAAGAACACGGCATCGATTACGATGAAAACTTCAGCCCCGTCGTTAAGCCATCCACCATTCGACTTGTCCTCTCCATTGCCGTTTCCTCTCACTGGCCCGTCCATCAAATGGACGTTAAAAACGCCTTCCTTCACGGTACCCTAAACGAACTCGTCTATTGTCAGCAGCCCAAGGGATTTGAAGACTCTGCTCTGCCCAATCACGTTTGTCTTCTCCAAAAATCCCTATATGGCCTAAAGCAAGCACCACGTGCTTGGTTTCAGCGTTTTGCCCACTTCATCACCTCCGCCGATTTTACGTCCTCACGCTGTGACACTTCTCTTTTTATCCATCATTCCTCGGCCGGCACTGCTTATTTACTTCTCTATGTAGATGACATAGTGCTCACGGCCTCCTCCACCATTCTCCTTCAAACAATCATCTCTTCTCTCAAATCCGAATTCAGCATGACCGATCTTGGCCCTCTCTCCCATTTCTTAGGCATCTCTGTTTCTCAATCTTCTGCGGGCATGTTCCTCTCTCAGCGTCAGTATGCCCTCGACATTATTGATCGTGTTGCCATGACCGAGTGCAACACTGCCAACACCCCTATCGACGCCGGCTCCAAACTCTCTCTCCATGACGGTGACCTCCTGGATAATCCCACTCACTACCGTAGCCTCGTCGGCGCGCTGCAATACCTCACCCTTACCCGTCCCGATCTCTCTTACGCCGTTCAACAAGCATGTCTATTCATGCATGCCCCTCGCACCTCTCATCTCAACCTTGTCAAGCGAATTATTCGTTATGTCAAAGGCACCCTCGATCACGGCCTATCCATCACTCCCACCTCCGATTCCTCTCTTGTAGCCTACTCTGATGCCGATTGGGCGGGTTGTCCCGACACCCGTCGCTCCACCTCAGGATTCTGCGTCTTCCTCGGCGATAATCTGATCTCCTGGTCCTCCAAAAGGCAACTTACCGTGTCCCGCTCTAGTGCTGAGGCTGAATACCGAGCTGTTGCCCATGTTGTTGCAGAGTGTTGTTGGCTTCGACAGGTAATGCAGGAACTTCATCGACCTGTTTCTCGATGTACGGTTGTGTATTGTGATAATGTCTCTGCTGTCTACATGTCTGCTAATCCTGTACAGCATAAGCGGACCAAGCACATCGAGATCGACATTCATTTCGTCAGGGATAAAGTGGCTTTGGGCGAATTCAGGGTGCTGCACGTTCCTACTACTTCTCAGTTTGCTGATATATTCACCAAGGGTCTTCCTACTGCCGTCTTCAACGAGTTCCGTACCAGTCTCACCGTTCGACGGGCCGACGATGTGACTGCAGGGGGATGTTAGACATGTGATAACGGACTCCACTGAAGACCGATTCTACAGCAGCTATTCTCTCTACCTCTCCCACACGTTGTGCATGATCGCACGTTGTGCATGATCCTATCTAGATGGATCTCAACTGTACTCTCCTCTCTCCCCTCGCGTGTAACTCTCCTATATATCTGAACCCCCACGAGGATGAATATAGTATGCATACATACAGTTGATTATTACTCTTTCAATTTGGAATAACTTCCGTATTCCAAGTTTGTAATTGTTTCTTGCAACTATGTCACCTAAGATGGTGCCTCGACATGGTCCTTCATTTTTCTGATTTTCTCGAGTGAATTGTGCTCAAATTGAGACCGTCGGAAAGATTTTTCGAATGAACAAGTGATGTGAGGCACACCCGAGGGAACCACACAAAAACGGCATCATATCTGTGTTACAACAAGTTGTGGACTTAAAAATGATTTTTGTAAAAAATATGGAACAAACAAAAGTTGACGCTTAGTTTAAATTTAGCCCACTTCCAGCAAAATCGGTATGTGAATCATAGTGCAGAAGTGGTTGACCGCATAATGCACTTCCGTCACAAGCCACATGCCAGTGCGTAATATGGGCTCATTTCTACAAACTATATTCCCGATTTCATAATTTACCGTGTATATTCTGATTTAGTAGGAAGCGGGGGGAAATTGGTTTGCGCTTCTTGCTTATTTCTCTTGATTTTTCGGAAAATTAAATTTTAATTCCAAAGTGTCTTGTTTCATTACAGATATGCTAACAATTATGTAACATGCAACCCATAACAGTTGTAATTGGTGTCAAAACAAAATAAAAAAGGTCGTTACACTCGGAAAGATTTGACAAATTTTAGTAATTTAGAGCAAGAGTAGATTTTTAGAGCTGTGCTTGCTGCGCATCCCTATCTGGACCATCTATACTGTATCAAGATTCGTGCTAACTCTTTTTTTCCTCTCTCAAAAAACTTTTCATTTTTAACTTGAGATTTTGCAGATCACTTAAACATAACAACTAGAATATAGAAAAAATATTTTGGATTTTTTAGACCATTATGTATATATATATTAAAAAATTATTTTGAATTTCAAATAATTTAAATTTTAAATTTGCACAAAAAAAATTCCAAACTATATCCCTCATTCTATTTGTTATTTTTGAGTGACTGGCAAAAAAATCTAATCAAAATATTATATAATTTGAGAGATATGAAAAAAGAAAAAGTCAAAAAAATGTGGGTGCGTGGTCGTAGAAGTACTTGAAAATGTGGGTCCATTGCACTTTTCCCATTTAGAGCTTGTGGGAGTAGAAAAAAGATCCAAGTATTAAACAGATGGCGATTATAATACCTGGTCGTAGAAGTACTTGAGAATGTTTCTTCGGAGCAATCGCTAGAAAATGTAATCAGTTAGAGTGAAGAGACACCTGTGCAGGCGTTGTAATTTCAAATGAAGGGGTGTACATGTAGCATGGACGGCGCCACGGCGGTTCTTATAGGATAGGGGCAAAAGAATGATACCAGGGTCACTCCAGCAAGCAAAGGACGACACGCACTTTGCTGAAAGCAAATTAACAAAAGCTAGCGGTATCACACAGGATTGACGAAACGTGCCGTGTGCGTATTTCGTAAATTGGAATATATTCCAGCTAGCCGTGAACATTGCGCGTTTTTTTCTTTCCGAAATGGAACATGGCTCGTCCCCTGCTTCCAAGGATTGCAAGTACCCAGTTTTAAAAATTTAAAGAATCAGCTAAGGTTGAGACATTTTCATTCATGGAAAAATGAAAAACAACATAAAGCTATCCTTTCTTAATTCTACCAATATGATGCCACCTATAGCCTGAGAAAAGAAGTTATATGCAACCGTCCGTTGCAACCAGTATCCATATCTACCCGCTGATCCTTCGAGAGTAAGAAGGTCCACAGATGTATCTAATGCACAACTCGACAAATAACCCACAAAATATTATTTTTATTATGTTTGTTAAAAACACTATCATTTCTGCTTGTCATTCTAGTTTCAATAGCATGATTTTTATTTGATTGAATCTTATTCTCGTAAAATGCTTGAGGTAGGAACAGCGGATTAATTTATGTGCATTCCACGTTTGCGAGTTTATTCACATGTCGGCTAGTGAGCAGCGCAGAGATCTAAAACAACTTCAAGTACATAAACAATATTCTAATTTTAGATTATTATAGATCAAATTTTTTCTGGCAATCTGATGAACAAAAGAAAAAATAAAGATTATCTAAATGGAATATTTTGTGTAGACCGAAGGATCAAGGTGGGTTGGGAATTGAAATACTGGAATTAAAAAACAAATGTTTACTAAGCAAATGGCTATTTAAACTTCTTTCTGAGGAGGGTATGTGGCAGCAGCTTTTATAACAAATATCTTAGAAACAAACAAGTGGAGGTCAAACCGACTGATTCTCCTTTTTGAAAGTGTCTCATGCATGTTAAAGATGATTTCTTCCAGAGAGGTTATTTCAAAATAGATAATGGAACATCTGTTAGGTTCTGGGAGGATGTGTGGTTGGGGGATACGCCATTATCCCATCAATATCCGGCACTATATAATATTGTTCAACATAAAAATGTGTTAGTATCGACTGTGCTTGCTACTAATCATATTAATATTTCTTTTAGAAGAGGTTTGAATGACAATAAATGGGTACAATGGTTACATCTATGCCAACGATTAATTACAATTGATTTAACAACTGAACCTGATAAGTTTATTTGGAAGCTTACTGATTCGGGCATTTTTTCGGTCAAGTCTATGTACCTTGATTGGATGAATGGCCATACTATTTATCTTCGCAAGTACCTATGGAAGTTAAAGATTCCTTTGAAAATTAAAATTTTTATGTGGTTCCTTAGTAATAAAGTGCTATTAACTAAGGATAATTTAGCGAAACGGAAGTGGAAAGGATGCCAAAAATGTTGTTTCTGTGATTCCATGGAAACTGTTAATCATTTGTTTCTCGATTGCCCTTTTGCGAAGATAATATGACGTATGATGTACCTTACTTATAATATTCCTCCACCAGCTAATACTACTAATATGTTCGGTAGATGGCTGAATGGGGTGAGGAAAGAGGACAAACAAAAAATTAGAATGGGTGTCTCAGCTCTTTATTGGGCTATTTGGAGAACTAGAAATGATATCATCTTTAACAAACAAAGTGGAACTAATTTTTTGCAGGTTATCCGGCGAGCTGCCCATTCAATTCAACAATGGGTTTTACTCCTCCCAGTGGAGCAGCGGGAGGATATGGTTATTGGATGCAACCGGATGCTAGTGGTTGCTCAGGACTTCTTTTTCCAGGCTACTGGGTGGCGGCATCTTAATAGAATAGCAAATGCATAGCTTTTCTGTTTGCCATATTTTCAGCTGGTTGATTCTTGTATCGACCTTAGCTATTCCGTGGTTGTAATAAGTGATGTTGAATTGGTTGTGACTTGATACTTTTATTAATAAAGCAAGCCGTGTGCATCTATTGATGCAGAGGCTGGGGCTATGCTCTTTTTTCGGAAAAAAAATCAATTGTGTTGAGTTTCATTCATGATTTTTTTATGATGGTTTGTATATATACACACAACTCATATATTTATATTGATCGCCTTCTTTGAAGACCGAAAAGATGCGGGACAAACTTCTGCCAAAGGACCGCGTACTAGCAATTCAAGAGAAATTGGCAGGAATTTTGCTTACATAGGTCATATCTGCAACTGGAGAATACCATTGCCACTAATGCCTCCATGTAATTTAGTTTTCTCCATGTAATTAAATAGATAATATACCATAATATATATATAGGAGGTGGTTTTGATACGTAACCTTACCCCGGCGCGCTAGCTATCATAACCGTCCATATGCTTTGGGATTGGTGCTTCTTTTCTCCTCGTAGTTTCTACTGTGACTCATAGAAAAGGAGTGTAAGATGTTTTCTCTCTCCTTGGATCTGACATGTGGTCAGGATTTTGAATATGGTTTCTATTTTTGTCGACATTGAGCTGTGAGCATTCCTTTCTAATTCAAAAACGACCTACTTATGAAGCGTTGTGCAGTGCGCTGGGCCACAGACGCGCAGAGATTTTGAACCAACCGTGTCAGCACTCTGGGCTGTACCAGGCCTAGCAGACCGATGGGAATCCCATTTTAGCAAGTTATCCTTCAAACTGGTATGCGTTCTCGGTTTTAGTTTACACAGGGGTACCAAGCTTGGGCCGGTACTGTAGTGTTGTGATTCCATCTTTAACCCACGGTACTTGAATTTGGTTCATGTCCTCTGACGTCTTCGTTAGGTGCTAGAAGCCCAGTAAGGCTTGCCTTAGCGAAGTGCTACAGGGTATTCTCCAGGATTGTAGGGTGGGGTCGAAGTTCAGCTGGAGGTTGGCGTCGGCAACACGCCGTTATCCGGCCGCCGCCGTCCGTATCCTTCCCGCGCCTTCCGGCAGGACGACGGCAACGACGAGGCCTAGCTATCTCCGACGAACGGCGGTGCGAGCTCTCGTCCACGTCCCCACCCGTGACCCGGCAAGCTGCCCCCTATCCCGTGGCCGCCACCAGCACTCCAGCCGCCGACTGCGGTCTCTCATGCTCGTTCGTTGGCCACGGGGATAGCAGGAGCTCGCTGCTAGGAAAGTCCCTGCAGCTCGATTCGGTCCCTCTGGCCTATGTGCAAGACCTCCTACGATTTGTGCAGATCCTTTCTAACTGTTCGTGCTATCACTAGATGCAGCAGAGTTTATATGTTTTCTTTCCTATTTCCTTTTTTCTGAATTCTGTGTAGTCATGGCGTTACTGATCAGAGATCTAATCCTAGCTGTAACCCCGGTTCTAATCCTAGAATTGTTATGTATTCACTATTCAGCATAGGGGGAGCTAGATGGGTACATGAGTGTACACTTTACACCCATTATTTTTGACAATTGTGAGGTACCTAAAATTTGACTCAAAAGATAATCCAACTTTTTCGATGCCACAAGTCATTTTATAGGTCAAGCAACATTATTCGGCACCATAACTTAGCTGTTCAAACACCCTGAATTATGTCGTTCTTCTATTAATATACTTCGATACCCATCGATAAAGATAACTGGTACCTAGACAATTTCGGTACCATCACTCTAATTATCACTTGCCTCGACTAACATACAATCGGTACCCGCCGATGAAGAGAATCAGTACCTCGAAAAAATTCGGCATCATGAATATGATTATCTCGTGCCTTACTATATACATTCGGTACCCGACAATAAAGATAAACCAATATGGTCTCTCTGCCCTCTCTGGAAACGGACAGCCCAGTTGCCTGACACTGGTCTGATTGCATCGATCCATTAAACCAATAAAAGGGACGTACCCAGTGCTAAGAGCTCCCGCACTGTGCGGGGTCTGGGGAAGGTGTTAGTGGCAAGCCTTACCCTCACGAAGTGCAATGTGAGGAGACCGCGACTCGAACCTGGGACCTCTCGATCACAGGCGGTGAGGCTCTACCGCTGCACCAGGCCCGCCCTTCCGATCCATTAAACCAATATGGATGGTATTTGGAAAAGATTTGACTATTCGTAGCACGGATCTTGACACACGAGTGGATGGCAATGATAGCTAGCGCTGCAGTAAGGTTACATACAAAAACTTTTGTCTATATATATATATATAAATATATATATATATATATATATATACCAGCACTATTCTGCAACCGGTTGCAGAATAATATTCTGAGCACCGACTTGTACTTCCCTGGACACAAGGTTGTACTTCCCAGATAACATGGTTCAACTTTCTGTCGAACTTACCTGAACTTCCCATTTTCTTCAAAGCTACTGATTCTACTTCATGTTTCCCAACCATTTGTCGGAACTATGCAAATGATATACCGTTGGATAGATAATGAAAAACCGCAACTTTTTCATGTTCACACTTTTCACAAATTTTGCACGATTTAAATTTAATTTTGAAAATACGAAAACACTCCTATATGCCAGAAAACGAACTTTTAGTTCAGTTTTTGAATCGTTTATCGAAACTGTGCAAATGATATACCGTTGGAAAGCTAATGAAATTGCGCAACTTTTTCATGTTTTATGTTTTTTCAAAATCCTCACAGTTTTTGAACAATTTTGAAAATACCGAAATTCGGACGTACTCAAAAAACGAGCGGACAGTAATTTAGATGATTTGTTTCAACCGTTTGTCGGAATGATGCAAATGATATGGCGTTGGAAAGCTATGGACTAGGCGCAACTTTCTCATTCAGGTTGTTTTCTCTAATTCCTTATAGTTTAAGAAAATAACTCATATTAATGTCCGCCCGTTTTATGTGACGAACACCGAATGATTGTCCCGCGATTTTCATGCGGTATATTTAAACAATAAAAATGATATACCAATAGAAAGGGATCAACAGGGCGCATCTTTTTCATATGTACCATTTTTTCCAAATCCGTATGGATTGAAACTAATTTTAGAAGTTCTAAAGTCACAATTTCGGTATACTTTGGGAGATAATGATTTGAATTTGATGGTTTAAATCACTAGATTTGTTTTGAAATGCACTAGGTAATGAAATTAAACTCATACTCTACCATATAAAGCTTTTGGTGCCATTGTCCGAGGTGATCGGTGATCAAAACTATGAGATTTGCACCATAGATTTCCGTCGTGCAAAAAACAGAGCATTGAACTTCTGCCGACATGAACTTGTACTTCTCAGTCATGACGGTTGTACTTCCGACGTGATTTCACGAAAGTGTTCAATAAAATAGCTACTTCCCGCGACATGCACTTGTACTTCTTGGCCTTCGTGGTTATACTTCTCCGATGATTTGATATTAGTGCCTTTTAGAGAAAACTAAACATGTGTGTTTCGAGATATTAATTTTAAATTGTCCCTACACTCTACTAATGAGACAATACACTTCACGAATCTTAATCATTGAACTTCTTAATGTGCTATGCGAACTTATTTGGGAGAAAATTCCTTTTTTTGCACTTCTAAATATCCAATTGAACTTTCTGTAATCACCATCTGTACTTCGGGGAATCACATCTTGTACTTCCAGTGAGATTAAAAGCGGATGATTTTTATTATTTTTAGTGCATTACAAGGCAGATCGTGTACTTCCAAAAACCAATCAGGTGTACTTCCAACAATAATTGTTTGTACTTCATGTACTTCTTGTACTTCTCGGAATCACGGCTTGCACTTCCCACAAGATTTTTTTTATGATTTCTATTAATTATTTTCTTCTTCCAAGAATAATTGGTTTTTACTTCCCGTAGTCACTTCTTGTACTTCTCGGAATCACGGCTTGCACTTTCCATGAGATTTTTATTGATGATTTCTACTATTTTCTACTTATAAGACTAATTGTTTGTACTTCTCGTAGTTACTTCTTGTACTTCTCGGAATAACGGATTGCACTTCCCACGGGATTTTCACGGGGAGCGGCATGGAAGCCGGCAACGCGCAGAGGGGCCGCCGCGCGCGGGTCATGGGCGGTGGCGGCGCGGGCCAGATGGGCGGCTGTGAGCGGGCTAGAGGAGCGGCGGCGCGGGGTCAGATGTTTTTGTCCTATCTCGTTATATCTTTTTACCATGGCCTACTCTATTCATTTGCAAATAATATTTTTCGCTAGCTACCAGGACTACATCAGAACGTTTGTTTAAAAAAGCTACAACAACTGCTTAGCGTGTGTGGGTGGGTGGGTGCGGAAGTGCACAGTTCAACTAGTCATCGTGAAGCTCGAAGTCAAAATAAGAACGCACACAAATAACTGTACGTCCTGACGTCGCGGTTTGTTATTCCTGCAAGATATTATTGTAGTGTATCGCTTGGTACATTACCCCACTTCACTGAGTTTTCAAACAGTAATTGACCTCGTATGCATCCTCGTTTTATTTTTTGAGCTATACTTCCCAAATAGAAGCAGCGTAATTGCCTGTTCAGCATTGTGCACTGCTGACAATTAATTGATTTTCTAATGGAACAAGGAACTTTTCGTGACACCAAACAAATGGTACTTCCGGCATGACTGCATGAGCAGTTGCACTTACGAATACAAATATCATGTACTGCCTGCATGATCAGGTTGTGCTTCTCGCTGTGTATATTCTATCTTGCCGCTGAATTAAACTCCATAACATCTTTCATTGTGATGCATACAAACAACCAAAGTTGAGATCCAATCATCCAACCACGCATTCGTCATTTTTCTAGAGTGCAAGATGCTCTCACCTGGGTTTTCTTTGTCCAACGCCGCGTGCAGCCAAGGGCTCCTTCTCTCCAGCTCTTGCGGCGGACGAGCTCGAGAATTGGGGCACACAGCAGTAGCCCGCGACGTCGTGTGTGAAACCTAGGCAATTGGCCAGAATAGCTCGTGGGGAGTAAAACCTACCTACCTTGCCATTATCTGGTACTCCGTATCAACCAAACTGACGCACTGCCGACAGAAAATAGGTAGACTGCGTATCCTAGTATATTTCTCTCTCCACTTTTGGCTGCTATCATGTGCGTACAAATTCATTGCAGCAACACGGAATCGATTCGAAGAAGCAAATCAGAACACATCCCGTCCAACTAGTAGCCAATCCAAGTAGCAGGAACAGCAGCTGTTCTCCATGTTGTAGCAGCAGACGGCTGTTTTAGCAGACATCTACGCAGGATAGCGGCCTCACGCATCTTCTTGCCGGCTCTGCGTTCCAGCTAGAGGCCATTGCCAATAAGTACATGTACTGCCTGTCGCCAAGCAACTGCACTGCCTTGCTGTTAATTAAAAAGAAGAAAAACGGAAACAGTACTGCTGTGTGCTAACACAGAGAAACAGAGAAAAAAGAGAATCGGACACAGAGTGCGCGGATAGAGAGCCATCGAGCCATCCAGGTTGATGCAACCGGAGGGAGAACGGCAACGCTGGAACCAGGTGAGAAGCAGGACAGCAAGACTGGCAGCCCGCGGCGGCCTCCCCTAGAGGCGCGTGGAGCAGTGGCCAACGGAGGGAGCTGGGCGGCAGGGAATGGGGGAGAAGCTTGAGATGAGCCGCCACGGGGGTAGGTAGGAGCCTATGCCAGCTTCTTCGTCCTGGAAGGAGGCGGGAGGAGGTAGGGCCCTCCCATGGCCGTCGAGAGGCGCACCGGCCGCTGGGAACGATCCCACGCTGGTGCGGATTGGATGCGACGTTGGAGGTAGGTGGTGACATCGGCGGGGCTTGGGCCGGCGCCGTGGCGAAGCCGACAGCGGGCAGAGGAGCGGCGGCGCGCGGGTCAGGGGCGGCAGCGCGTGGGAGGAGGAGCGGCAGTGCGCGGGTCAGGTCCGGCGGCGCGCGAGTCGAGGTCCGGCAGCGCGTGGTTGACTTGCGGACGGGGAGGTCGGTTGGCCTGTTTTTACGTTCGTATCCACTGGACTCGCTCCCTTATAGAATCGGTGGTGTTCAGAATAGTCCGACCCTATATATATATATATATATATATATATATATATATATATATATATATATGGGAAATGGCTGGCTACCATGGGTGGTAGCTATGCACCCACATCTAGCCACTCATCACCTCTATAGACGGTTTTCGTTCCGCATGGCAAATTAACGCCGTTAGTCTACTACAAACAGAAAAGATCATCGAAACAACCCAACTGACGACCTCACCCCCACGGCCCCACCGCCCCCACGACCCCATCCCACCCCCACCCACATTCCCGCACACCTCTCCCTCACTCTCCATACCCAATCCACAGTAGTCCACCGCAACCTCGTCCACTTCCTGCAAACGCCGCGCAGCCCAGCCATGCCTCCGCTCCATCCCCTACCTTCGGCAGGTGCCGTGCCCGTGCGCCCCCCGGACGGTGCTGCAGCCTCGGTTTACAGCCCGCAAGTCATCCACGTTGGCCTCCATAGCCGACTGCGGCACCGGAGAGTGGCGGCTGGATGCAGCACCGGAGCGCCCGCAACCTCGCATCGTCCATCTCGAGTCCGGCGTGGACCCGATCCAGGATGATCTGTATGACGTCGGGTCTGGGCAGAGACGGCCCCGATCTATATTCCTGTCTCCTAGGGTGATAGCTATGCATAGGTTAGCAGCCGTTGGATAGTGGGGCTACAACTCTCTCCAGGTGCAGATCAAAAAAAGAGCATGTCATGTCATGTAACACCGTTACGGAATTTGGTGTGTGAGTTGTTGTTTGAAAAAAACAGCCGTGACCGATGCTTGGTTGTCGTTTTGGTATCAAAGTTTGGTTGTCGTTTTGGTATCAAAGTTTGGTTGTCGTTTTGATACCAAATCGACAAACTAGTGTCGGCACGGTACATAGCTATAGGCCATGCCGAAGTCGGTTACTCTTTTTGGATTTGTTTTGACGTTTTTTGGTAGGCACGGTGAGGACAAACCATGTAACAACTATTTGTGTTTACGGCTAAAAATAATGTAGCATCTTTTTTTTTTTTTTTTTTTTTTTGCGAGGTAAAATAATGTAGCATCTTGATTGATCACGGCTTGGATGGATGAATGTGTAGCAAAAACTCTGTAGCATTTTTGTACTTTCAAAATCCACGGTCACCATGCTATGATAATCAATCCAGTATCAATGTTTTTAGGTCATTCAGCAAAACTATGGAGCATCTTTTACTTTTAAAAGCCACCATCACCATACGCCGAGCCAATGCTCACTTGTCGTTTTGGAAGTTTTATGTGTTTTGAACGGCACATGGAGCTGCGTCCTTTTCGGTCATCACAGGCTATGCTAGTTTATTTTTCACACATTACCGACGGTGTATGTTGCGCGGTGGATTTGGTCTCGGTTTCCCGCGCAGACTCTAAGTTGTTATTTTGAAATGGTTTTGACATTTTTTGTCTGATGGTACACACAGCTAGATCCTTTGCCACCCTGGCAAGTGGTGTTAGTTTTTTTTCCATTTTTACAAAGTCACTGTGTTCCCGGATGGCTTCGGTAGCCAATTTTGCATCAAATTTAGGTATCAGGACATGGCAGCCTCCAGCCATCAGGATGGCCAAGCATGAGGAGATCCCATTTTTGTTCTGAGATTCGCGCTACCATTAACATCTGTTAAATTTCTGTGAGCTGTGCCCGTCCGTTTTAGAAAAACAGCTAGCTGTGAGCCTGTGACCGTTTCATATCAACAAATATAGGAACCGTGGCACAGTCGTTTCAGCAAATGAAGATGGTAAAAGTAATAAATTCGCAAAAAAAAAGATGGTAAAAGTAATAAAGAAACCGTGACCGCTTTCTTTCAGCAAAAAAAGTTCCGTCCCTATGGCCAAAACAAAAGTGCAACTAAGAGCATGCCCCAGTTCAAAAGAAAGAGCACCCGTGCCCGGTTTGAGTCGCTGGCGGTTACTCCTGCTCGTCCTCGACGCGCGGTTGACGGCGGACCATCCTCCTCTGACTCGTATCCCCACCGCTCGCCCGCATCTTCCTTGCCGACGGCGCCGGCCACCACGGCCGACAGAGATTTGCAGCCTCACGGAGGTAGAGGAACATGGGCTAGCGCAGGGATGGCTTGGGCATCGCCAGCGACCGTGCGCCCGTCCGTCCCGAGCTTCTCCAAGTCGCCGCCCCAACGAATCCACCGCCACCGGCGAGGCAGAGCGCGGGGCCATATTTCGTGAGGAAATGCCCACGGGCTAGGCCGGCCTAGCTCGCTCGCCGCCGTGCCCGGCCGTCGCGCGCCCGGCTGCATCCCCATGCCCCGACAGCCTGCTCGCCCACTGGTCGCCCGTCCCGCGACTCCTAGCGCCTCCCTCCCCGGCAGCCTTCTTCTCCGGGCCTCCGGCGTTCCTTCAACCTGCATCCCTGAAGGCGGTGGCATCCCGCGCGTCCACTTGCACGCGGGGCGTCCGCGAGCCGCCCCTTTATCGGCCTCCCAAGCGCAGAGCTCCAACCCTGCTCCTCCCAAGAGCACGTGCCACCGCCACACAGCTCAAAATCCCACCGGATGCAGGGAAGAAGTGGAGAGGGTGGGTCGCGCTTGAGCCGACGGGAATCACGGGAAGGAGGTGGCAGACCACCGCACGGGTCTCCATCTGCGATTGCTAGGATGACGATGGGCCCTTATGACTTGGATTCCGAATTTTGAGTGTATTTATTTTATTGGGGTAGTTTACAGGTTGGTTGTTGTTTTGGTATTAAAAGGGAAGTTGAATTGATGTTGCTGCCTATGCCAGCTATGAGATGGTCTCATTTTGGTTGCTATTTTGGTACAAAAATGTGGTAGAATCGTCCAATGGTTGTGCCCGTATGACTTGGATTCCGAATTTTGAGTTTATTTATTTTATTGGGGTAGTTTACAGTTTGGTTGTTGTTTTGGTATCAAAAGGGAAGTGGATTTGATGTCGGTAGCCTATGCCAGCTATGAGATGGTCTCAATAAAAAATAAAATATTGCAATCATGAATCAGAGAGGGATGGCAGAATATAACGGAGGAGCATGCCGTGCATGTGTAATGGACTAACACCGTGTGCTCTCTTTGTGCTCCCTACAGATGATCTAATGGTTGGATTGATGTGCATAGCTATGCCCCATGGTAGCCCACTATTTCCCATATATATATATATATATATATATATATATATATATATATATATATATATATATATATATATAGGATAAATACTTCCTACTCCTGGGAGTAACTACACCCACATCTCATATACTACCATGCGGAAGTATATAACATACTTTATTGGTTTGAGTATATTCGTACACTATATCTAAGATACTCCATACCAACTTTGGTGAAAAAAAATTAAATACACCCATAGTTTGCACTATATATACAAAATACATGCATATTTATACGTAAAGAAATATTGTACGTAAAAAAGTGTACATACTACCTACAAAGTAGTATATATACTACCAAAATATTCTTATATACTTCATACTACATGTATATACTCTTCGGTATGATAGATACTACCTAGATTGTGTGAAACACACGTGGGAGTAACTACACCCGGATGTAGCATGAATATGTATATATATATATATATATATACCAGCACTATTCTGCAACCGGTTGCAGAAAAATATTCTGAGCACCGATTTGTACTTCCCTATACACAAGGTTGTACTTCCCGGATAAGAGGGTTCAACATTCTGTCGAACTTACCTGAACTTCCCATTTTCTTCAGAGCTACTGATTCTACTTCGTGTTTCCCAGCCATTTATCGGAACTATGCAAATGATATACCGTTGGATAGATAATGAAAAACCGCAACTTTTTCATGTTCACACTTTTCACAGATTTTGCACGGTTTAAATTTAATTTTGAAAATACGAAAACGCTTCTATATGGCCAGAAAACGAACTTTTAGTTCGGTTTTTGAATCGCTTATCGAAACTGTGCAAATGATATACCGTTGGAAAGATAATGAAATTGCGCAACTTTTTTATGTTTTATGTTTTTCAAAATCCTCACAGTTTTTGAACAATTTTGAAAATACCGAAATTCGGACGTACTCAAAAAACGAGCGGACAGTAATTTGGATGATTTGTTTCAACCGTATATCGGAATGATGCAAATGATATGGCGTTGGAAAGCTATGAACTAGGCGCAACTTTCTTATTCCAATTGTTTTTTCTAATTCCTTACAATTTAATAGAATAACACGAATTATTGTCCGCCTTTTTATGGTGACGGGCACCGAATGATTTTTCCCGCGATTTCCATGTGGTATATTTAAACAATGCAAATGCTATACGGTTGGAAAGGTCTCAAAATGGCGCATCTTTTTTGTAGCTACCATTTTTGCCAACTTCAAACGATTTGAAAGTAATTTTAGAAGTTTTGAAATCATGTTTCCGGTATATTTTGTGGGATAACGGTTTGAATTTGATGGATTAGATCCATTTA
Source organism: Lolium rigidum (assembly GCF_022539505.1). Lineage (NCBI taxonomy): Eukaryota > Viridiplantae > Streptophyta > Magnoliopsida > Poales > Poaceae > Lolium > Lolium rigidum. The sequence continues at coordinate 13,359,741 of NC_061513.1, forward strand.
TTTGTTTTAAAATGTTGTAGGTAAAGAAATTAGACATATACTCTACCATATAAAGCTTTTGGTGACAATTACTGAAGTGGTTCGTGATCAAATCGATGAGATTTGCACAATAGATTTCCGCCCCGTAAAACCAGAGCATTGAACTTCCCTCGACACGAACTTGCACTTCTATGGAAATGCGGTTGTACTTCTCGGCGCTGTTTCACGAAAGTGTTCAGTAAAATGACTATAGGCATATGTACTTCCCGAAACAGGAGTTTTGCACTTTTCAAAAAAAAAGAATTTGTACTTCTCGGAGCCATTTTTCGTGTGTTTCCTGGCACTATTGTTTTTAATTTTCCGAATTGATGTATACTTCTCAAAATCGAAGTTTTGACCTTCCAAACATTGGTATTCGTACTTATCGGGAGTTTTTTTTAGTTGCCATATTGTTTTTAGCAGTATCCTGGGTTGTACTTCTTGCATTGTCGCTACTGTGCTTCCTTGATTTACTGCCATGTACTTATTCAAGACTTAATTTTAGCCATAAATTGTGAAATATTGCCATGAGTTGACTTAATGTTTCCCTTTAGTTTCAATAATTATCAGCATGTACTTCTCAAATTTTCCAATTAAACTTCCTACATATTTCGTTGGAAAATAGTGGTAGCGATGGGCTGGAACAGATGGTGGTGGCGTGGTCTGTTCTTCTCAAAATTAATTTGTTGCACTTTCTGGTAGTTACTTGGTGTACTTCTCTGCTACTACTGCAAGGATGTGCTGTTTCCTGTACTGCTACTGAATACGTTCGTGTACGCTGCTGCTCACGAGTTGCGTTTATCTCTCTCAGCCTCATACAATGGTACACAATATGGCAGTACAACCTCCGTGTCTGTGCAGTACAACCCGTTTACGAAAAAACAGACCAACATCCTTCATCGCTTCGTGGCGGCGGCCGTGCGTTGGAGTTGATGAGGTGCGGTGAGGAGCTCCCGGCCAGCGCGCAGGAGGGGAGCGTAGGCAGGCGCTGCTTCAGCGAATCCCAGGAGGCCCCACGCGACGAGCAGGGAGGTCGAGGCGGCGCTCGCAGGAGGCATGGAGAAGACGAGCAGGAGGGGATCTTGTCGCGGGGAAGAAGAGCCCAACGCCGCGGGGAAGAAGGGAAGCCGCCGGCCACGGGGAAGAAGGGCGGGCGGCGCGCTTGGCCGTCGAGGCGGCGGCGCGGCGACCGTCGTGTGGGCGGCGCGACAGCCATCCAGGCAGAGGCGCGGGAGGCATCCAGGCAGCGGCGCGGGGCCATCCAGGCGGCGGCGCGGGGGGCCTCGAGGCGGCGGCCCTGCAAGCGGCCGCACGGGCACCGTCCAGGTGGGGTGGGGATGGTCGACGGGAGTGCAGGGATCTTCTAGGGCGGCGGTGGAGGTGGCCTGCGGCGGTGGGGGTGGGGTGGCCGGTGGGGGTAGGGTGGCCCGTGGCCGGCGGCGGTGGGGGTGGTGGTGGGGTGGCCGGGTCGGTGGCGGCGATGGGGGATTGAGGACGGGTCTGGGGAGTTGGGGACGGGGTCTGGTGGGTTCGGATCGTGCCTGTGCGGGTGGATTTTCGTGGTATTTTTTCTCTCCGTCCGGACGGCGCCCTATATAGCAGTAGGTGGTGCTCAGAATATTATTTTGAGCACCGGTTTCAGAATAGTGCGACCCTATATATATATATATATGCATGCTCGTGTACAGTATGTACTAGCCTAGAATATGTACACGAAAACATGTTTGGAATGAAAAGAATTGAAACACAAAATAAAAAGGAATTGAATGGTAAACACAAACTAAAAATGGAAAACATAGAATAAAGGTCCTCCAGCGCTAATCTGCACTCGACACGTGGATTCCTTTAGTCCAGTTGGTGTTACCAACCGGGACTAAAGGTCCTCCAGCCCCAGCCCTCGACTTGCCCCCACATGGAGGCCTTTAGTTCCTGTTTGTTTTCCCGGTTGTCCAACCAGAACTAGAGCTTGTTCCCAACCGGGACTAGAGCCATTTTTTCTACTAGTGACTGTACATATCCACGTGAGGTGGCAACTGGCGCGCTCTCCGTTGGATCAGCCACTGCAACAACTTGAGCTGGTCACTTTGACACACGCACATCTAAGCATGGAAAGCTATATCAAACGTCACAGACACAAGATGCGTAGGGAGGGCAGATACCTACATGGGCAGCCAAACCTGGTGCAACGCCAATGACAAAGAGGGGTCGATTTTTTTGTGCTACCAAAGTATTATGGTGTTCTCTGCCCACCGCGTCCTCCTTCCCGAGGGCAAATCGGGCGGCGGCTCCGTAGCACCCTCCAACTTTCTCTCCCCCTTCCGCCACCAATGATCCTCATTGGGCAAAGCCAGTGAGGATCTGACGGAGGCCGGACCTGGTTACTCGAGTGTGGGCCCCTCGTTGTAGCCTGCGGAGTCCTCCGGTGCGTCCGTGGAGCTCCGTTGTGGTGTTGGAAGGCAGTGGAGGACGCATGTGATGGTGGGTGTGGCTGGCTGGACTGCAGTCGCGGGTGTTACCACTATGGGAGAATATATTTTTAGGGGCATTTTCCGTTGACACACATTATGGAATTGCCTCTAAAGATAATCTTTAGAGACTAATGCTATCTTTAGGGGCATCTTAAGTGAAGTGCCTCTAAAGATACCATATTTAGGGGCACTTAGTAGAAGTGCCTCTAAAAATAGGTATCTTTAGAGGCATTTTAATTTATGCCTATGTAAATGGTATCTTTACAGGCACTTGTCAATGTGCCTATGAAAATAGTTAGGGCATTTTAATTGAATTGCCTCTAAAGATACTATTTATAGAGGCATTTACTGAAACTGTCTGTAAAAATAGATATATTCAGAGGCAGTTTCATAACGTGCCTTTATAAATTGCATTTTTAGGGGCATTTCAGCTCAAGTTCCTCTGAAGATACACAATGCATAGCACATAGACAGACAGAGTATACTAGACATCGAAGTCATTAATATACATAACAACCCATAGTTGACAAAACACCTATATAATCTGGGATTCTTTTTTTTGACTTAGCGATTGATCATACAGCCGTTTCTCATCCCAAAACATGTTTTCCGCTTTCTCAGTTGATCTTGTACACCAAGTATAGAAGTGTTCTTTCAGGCTTGACTAGATTAGAAAATCTCCTGATTAGAATGTGCTACTGGTTCGTCTTTCGAATGCTAGTAACACCTGGTTATTGCCATTGGAGATGGCATTGCCTGAATCATCTTTAGAAAGATGGAATCACTGCAACAAATTCGAACGGAATACAAGAACTAACATCACAATATATTTGTCTGATGAGTTAACAATACAATATGAGTAAGCAATGTCCATTACAGGTAAACTGAAAAGTAATATCAGAAGGCAGAACAATAAGACAAATTGATGAGGTCACACCATGTCGAGGAAATCGGAATTGAAACTTTTACCCAACCGAAATCGGAGCTTCAAGACAGGCCATTTGCCAAGCAGCCAAGTAATAATGGGCAACAAAGCTACTAGAACACAGATTGCAATGGCCAACCAATGGAGACGTGGGGCCAGCACCGTGTATAAACCAGTTGAAAAGGCCGTAGTTGTTGCCACATACGCAAACCACATTAGCTTCTTAGTGACGGATCTGTAATAAAGTAAGAACTCATAATCCCCCCACCTGGCTATGATGCATATGAAGGCCACAGCAAAAGAGGAACACATCGCTAAGACATCAGAAATCAAGAATGCCTGAAAAGAAAACTTATTAGACATGATGGGAAGTCCCTCGCTTCCAGGATCGTTACTGTACCCTCCAGGCAGGGTGAATGCAGCGGCAAAGGTGATTGTCGCAATAAGAATTGCCACCAAAGAAGTGTTGCTTGTGTAGATTTGAGTTAGTGACTTTGCATCCTTCCTTGATGCGCTAGTCGCGTTTTGTTTGGCTTCCATTTGAAGATTATGTAGAGATGGAGCACCTTGTGGATATGCTTTTGATATACGCATGATCACTTCATTCTGCATGATTCCAAAGAAATAAGGTACAAATGAAGCTCATAGTATGAAAAATAAAGATGAGATGTTCTACTGTTTAAACAACAGTGTTATTCACAGTAGCTTATTTAATTTAAATTTAAATTGACCATGAAAATTCTTAGTGCCCAAGCTGTAGCAAAGCAGATACTTAATTTCAGTTAAGAAATATGCATACCAATAAACTTAAGAGTATTTTGTAGTGTGAAGCATCGGGTATATAAATAACGGATAAGGGATTCTATTTGAAAACTATTTGATTTTATTTTATATTTTAAAAAATCTTAAAAGAATGCTCAAATTTCAAAATTATAAGTAATGGGACTAGATTTTGTAATGTGGGTAATTAAACTGTAAGTTGCCACAGTAGATTTTGTAATTTGAAAAGTGAGAAAAGTAGTTTTGAGCTGTCGCTAGTCGAGGTTATTTCAAGCGTATAATGTTTTGAACTATCAACAACTCATGTGCACTAAAAACTTGTAACCACATAGTTAAGTTCTAGTAATTATGTTATTAATGGTTTACAAAATATGTTAGAACAAATGAATTTCATGTTAAAGATATTTTGAACTGTCAGAGGACAAAAGTTGCATGCTAATTAAAATTCTATTGCATTGTAAGTAAAGTTGATCTAGTAATGGTGGCTGATCTAGTCAAGATGTTCGGGCCCACCTCGTTGAATGTTATCATAAATATGCAGCTGGAAAATGTTTGATACATGCAAATATACTAGATGGAATACATCATTAAGGTCCTAATCTCCAACACATGCATGAGGACGATTTCATCCTCGCCTGGGACCATGCCCCACTAGGTATTTTCGTAGTTATTGCTTGTTTGTGTAAGCTAATAGCAGCCAACTATTCTGCTGCATCGGCTAAAAGTAGGATTAGTTTGCTCTGTAGTAGGTTGAAGAGTTACATCAGAGTTAAATGTTGTACGTGCCTTATTTGTAACGCAGTTTATATGCATGATCGATATACTCCCCCATTCCATATTACTTCGCATATAATGTTCGGTCAAAATAAGCTTTACAATATTTGACCAACTATGTATGATAAAATATCAACATATATACAACATCAAATGTACATAATATGAGACTATATTGCATTAAGATTCTAATAATGTTGATTTGATTTTGTAGATACTGATAATCTTTTTTCTACATGATTGATCAAGCTTTACAAATTTTAACTTTGAGTAAACCTTATATGCGGAATAATATGAAACCGAGGGAGTATGTCGCATAAGTAAGTACCCAGTTTAAAGTCTTGGCATTCTGCATCAAACCCCACAGTTGCCAAGCTGCTGAAAAACCTTCGTTGTCCAGTATTGTTGCATCTATATCCTCGTGAGACAGTAAAGCAGCAACTATTCTAGGATTGCACTTTTCGACTGCATAATGAAGAGCGGTTTTTCCATACTTGTTTTGCATGTTAACAACTTTGCGAAGTAGTGGTTCCTTCAGGACAAACTCAACGAACTCTGCATGATCATACCATACACCTTGATGAAGCAATGTCCACTTGCCACCTTCTGTGCAATAATAAGGAGCATCAGGACAGTGTTTCAGAAGTTCTTGTGCAGCAGCAGCTTGACCTCGAACTGCGGCAGCAATAAGGAGAGGATCGCCCAAGCTGTTTATTTCATACCCTAGAGTTGAATCATGTTCCAGCATTAATCGTAATATGTCAATCTTGCCATCAAGTACAGCCTGTCTTACTGGAGTGCATGATACGTTGTCAGCTTCTCTGGCCAATTCAGGACGCTTCTCTATAATTATTTTAGCAATTTCTGAAAACAAATGAGTGTTAACAATAGTGAATAATTGGATGTTCATGTAATTTGCACTCCGTATATCATATATCTCACCTTGGTCACCATTTCTAACAGCAGCATGTAGACAATTGCAACCGTGCTGTCCTCCCGAATAAGCACAATCAGGATTCTGCATTAGTTTCTCGTAAATGTACGTAAAACCTCTCATCACCGCAAAGAACATGGGTGACTCATTGCACTTGCTCACTGCTGCCGACAGTGCAGGCTCGGCTGTTACCAACTGCAGTGCAAGATCCTTGTGGCCGTTGCGAATAGCATGGTGCAGCGCATTATATCCATGCCTGTCTTGCTGCAAGATTACCTGCCTTAATGCTGGCTGACAGCAGCTTCTGAGGAGAGAGGAAGCCACCGAGACATGACCATTTGTCAGAGCAGCCATAAGTGGTGTCTCCCCTGCCAAGTTTACAGCGGCAAGGAGAGACTCTTCTAGTTCCAGAACATCCTTGCAGAAATCATTGTGGCCATGAATGGAGGATATGTGGAGGCAATTGTTTCCTTGGGGAGTTTTTCCAAGAAAAATGTTTCGATCCTGTGAAGCCATGGCTCGCATTGACGTGGAATCACCAGATATGGCAGCTTTAAGGAGCCGTTTGTCCATTCCTCCCGATGAACTAGTTGTTGTGGAACTCTGCGAATCTTGAGACATAAATCACTGTCCAAGGTATTCAACACATCTCCTGTGTTATAACCAAGTAAGTACAGAGAGATAGCGCTTGAGAGGATGGAAACGGGCGAAGAGACAGGCGACGCGTGTGGCGATGGCCGGACGCCGCGCCGGTCGGGCGCCCCCGGCGTCGACCGTCGGGATCTCGGCCCCGCTGCGCCGCCCGGTGTGCCGTCCGCGGTCCCCGGCTCCGCTCCCCTGTCTGGTAAGTTCTGGTCCCTCTCTACTTCTGCTGTGGAGGAGGGTGAGGCGGGTGGCTCGGTGGGGGAGGCGTCGGATCCCGACCAAGATGCTCTCCGTTGCGGCCGGCCGGCCGCCGCCACCCTCGAGGATTTCATCCGGCGGGCTCAGGAGCTTGGGGGCTCCCTGCAGTCTGCGCGGCGTTCGTCCTTCGCCCCGGGCGGCAAAGGATCGCGTTTTCGGGGCTCGGCCCCGGCGGCGCCGCCGCGGTTCCGGGGCTCGGGTCGGAGGCTGCGGTGCAGATCTGCCACCAAGTCTTCTGGAATTGTTGGCGCTGCCACCCCGCCGGACTCGTCTGGGCCTCTGGGCTGGCCTCCCCTGGTCCTTGGCGGCAGCAGCTCTGTTCCTGACCCGCGGCCTGGGGGCGGCGCGCAGGTTTGGGCTTCGCCGGCCGGGGTCGTCGCGCATGGTGAGGCCTCGCCGCCGGCTACGCCTCCGGCGACCGACGGTGGCCCGCGCCGGCTGGATCTGGGAGATCCTCTATTTTCGAATCTGGTGGGCCCAGGAGACGGCGTGCGGGAGGGGCCCGCGGCCGAGGCGCGGTACGCTGACTGGGTCGTCTCCACGCCCACGGGCCTGGAAGGCGGGTCCATCCTCCACTCGGGCTGTGAGGTGGCCTCGGCCTTTTCCCCCGGCCCACGGCCTGGCCTTGCGGCCCAGTGCCTCGGCCCGCCCGCTGGCGCCGTTTTCGTTGGCTTTGGATGCCCAAAGGCAGCTCTGATCCCGCACTAGGGTTTCGTGCTAGATCGACAGAAGTTAGGCAACGCCTCTCCGACCCAACCGCGCCGCGTCACCGCCTCCTCCGCCCAACCCCTGCTCCGCCGCGGCTCCTCCGCTCCTACGCGGCGACGGTCATGGCGGGCGGCTACGATGATGGAAGGAAGCGGCGCTTCGAGGAGGGTGGACGACGCGATGGCGAGGCGTTTGGTGGCGGCGGCGGCCGCCGCAACGATGGTTTTCGCCAAGATGGTGGCGGCGCTGGTCGCCGCGAAGGCGGGGGGCGCCAAGATGGTGGCGGCCGCTACGACGGCGGTGGTCGCCAAGATGGTGGTGGTCGCCAAGAGGGCGCTGGCCGCCAGGACGGGGGCGGCAGGTTCGACGGGGGCTCCTTCCGCTCCTACGACGGCGCTCCTCTCGACGCCGGCGGCTCCCGGTTCCAAGACGAGGATCTCCCCTTCCGCGACCAAGAGCGAGGCCGGGGCTTCGACTACGGGCCCCCGCCTCCATGGTGGGAGGAGCAGCGCCGGAGGGATGAGGCGCTTGCCAACCGTCGCATGGACGGGGCGCCGGCAAGGGGCGGCGAGCGCTACGGTGCTGCTGGTCGGGCGACCGCGGCCGGGCGGGGCCAACGTGCCCAGCACAAGAACAAGGCCAAGAAGCCCCAGGGGGAGGGCGGCCAGCAACAGGCTAAAGGGAAAGCCAAGCAAAACCCGCCGCCCCGGACAGGGGCTCCGGCGGCGGGGGAATGTTTCAAGTGTGGAAGGGAAGGGCACTATCAGTCGGATTGCACCTTCGACCCCCTCTGCGTCGTTTGTAGCGGCGAAGGACACTCTTCGGCCAGCTGCCGTCGAGGGGAAGGGGCTCCGTCTCCGGACCTTGGGACATGCCATCAGCGGCGGAGGGTTCTACAACATTGATGTCGAACCGCTCCGCGCGAGGCTGGGCAATGGGGAAGTCTTTGCTGCCATCATCAAGTTCAACTCGACGCCCACGGCCAGAGACGCGGCTCTCGATGAGCCGAAGCACCTTGTCGACGATCTTTGGGATCGGCAAGTGCGGCGGCTCTCCGACTGCGAGTTCTCTGTGGTTTTCCCTACTAGGCGGACCATGCGTTTGAGCACGGGAGCGGGAAGCTCCACCTTCCTCTCGGCAAGGCCGACACCGAGATCCGCGAGGCCTTCCTTGCACCTAAACCGAGCTTGGTTCTCCCCTCCACTTGGGTGCGCTTGACTGGAGTCCCGGAGGATCTCATGACCAGGGACCGGCTCATGGCAGGGTTCACCATGATTGGGAGGCCGATTGATGTCGACGAGCTCTCTATCCAGAAACGCGACAGGGAACCTATCCGTATGCGCTTCCACTGCCGCTTCTCCGATCGCATCAAGGGCTCCGTGCAGATTTTCGTCAATGGCGAGGGGTACATGGTGGGGGTCCAAGCGGAAGCTCCCCCTCGTGGTACTCCGGGTGGTGGCTCAGGGGGGCCTCCACCGCCACCCAACGACGGCCTTGACGATGAAGACTCTGATGACATTCCGTCGGACAGCGAGTGGAACAAACACCGCCGCAGCCAAGATAAGCACAAGGGCGCGGCCAAGGACAAGGGAGGTGCCTCGGGGCCTTCCTCCTCCTCCCACCAGGTGGCGGCGCTCGGCATGCTGGGGCTGCCTACCGCCCCCGCCTCACCCCTCATCGCCCCCGGGCTGAACCAATATGGCTCCAACTTGATCGCTGCCCCGGACGCCCCCACCCTCTCCCTCCTCGAGCCGGCCGGGGGCAAGCTGCTCGTGCATCTCGTTCCGACGGGCGTGGAAGGGTCCACCCCGCTCGAGGACATCTCCATGGACTCCGCCGACCCCGACTCGCAGCTTACCGAGCCCGGCGCCCTCGTGGGTCAATGACAGCCCGGCGGGCCGAGGGTCCGCTCGCCAGGCGGCCGGGCTCTCGCCGGCCAAGGACGGGACCGCTGCGGAGGACGTGGAGGTGCTCGGACGCCTCGGATGATGACGTTCGCCGCGGCCCGGGGAGGACGCCGCCCGCAAGAACCTGCTTCAGGAGTTGTCTCAAGCTACCCCGCTGGTGCAAGCCCGTCGCTCCAAGGCCGTCTACTCCAAGCGGGCGACCCCCTCGTCGACGGTGAGGAAGAGCGCGCGGTCCCAGGGCGTGGCGGCCGGCACTTCGGCACTCGTCCGTGCCCAACGGCTCACGGCGGAGAAGAATCTGGAGGGCAAGACCTGCACCGACACCGTCACGAACAAAGGTAACGACTTCGCGATCCTAGACCTGCTCCCTGATGATCATCTTTCCTCGGTTGTGCGAGATAGCTGCTTAGTTTTCTCTCCTACGATGGGCTGCCCGGGGGAGGCCTTGTCCATCATTAGGGCAAAAGAAAAGGTTCAAGCTGCTCTGGCGGAGACCTCTCGCCGTCTTGAGCTGGAAGCTGCTGCTGCTAAGGCGGCGGCAGCAGCCGGCGCTTCGGCTGAAGCTCCTAGGGAGGAGCTTGCCGCTGCTGCTGCTGTTGCTCCTAGGGTGGAGCGTGTCGAGGGCGACGAGCTTCCCAGGGCGGAGCGCGCCGAGGGCGAGGAGCCACCCACGGGTGGGGTCGGACCGCTTGGTGAGCTGGACGGCCCTGGTGCCGGGGCCCAGGCTCCCGTTTCCGTGGATCCCGCGTCTCCTCCCCCTCCTCCGCGGAGCCGCCCTAAGCGTTCGTGTGTTAAGGTCCCTGCTCTCGCTGTCTCCAAGAGACAGTACAAGAAACGGGCCGCCAAATGAGAGCCCTCATCTACAACATCCGGGGGTTTGGGGCACAAGGGCGTCGCTCCCAACTCCGCGACTACATGCATCGTGACAACATTGACATTCTAGGCCTCCAAGAGACGGTCCGACAAGATTTCTCGGACTCGGAACTTCGGAGCCTGGAATGCGGTGGTCAATTCTGCTGGAACTGGCTGCCGGCCACAGGGCAATCCGGGGGGATGCTCCTAGGGTTCAGAGATGTCTGCTTCGAGGTAGGGACCTGGAGGAAGGGGAGGTTCTTCATTAGCGCCGACCTCTTCCACCGTAGCCGGAAGGTCAAGTGGACCTTCATCCTGGTCTATGGCCCGGCTGATCACTCCAGAACGAGGGAGTTTTTGGAGGAGCTTTCTTCCGAAGTGGCGAGCTGTAGGCTCCCTCTCGTTATCGGGGGCGATTTCAATCTCATTCGTGGGCTAGGGGACAAGAGTAATGACAATATCAATTGGCCAAGGGTGCGCCAATTTAACGATGTCATTGCTATTCTCTGCCTTAGGGAGCTCCACAGGACTGGGTCCAGGTTCACCTGGACCAACAAGCAGCTCTCGCCCATCCGCTCGGTCCTGGACAGGGTTTTCGTCTCCACCTCTTGGGAGACGCTATTCCCTCTGTGCTCTCTGACGGCGGTCACTCGAGTGGGTTCCGACCATAACCCCCTCCTCCTCGACGACGGCGAAGAAGGGATTCGTCGGCCGGCGAGGTTCTTCTTCCAATCTTGGTGGCTGAGGGTAGCCGGCTTCGATCAGATGGTCAAGGATAAGCTAATCCTCTGCATTCAGGAGAGGGGCCCTCATAGATGCAGCATTGACCTCTGGCAGTGTATCGCGAGGTGCCTACGCCAACACCTCCGCGGGTGGGGTGCCAATTTGGGCAAGCTGAAGAGGGAGGCAAGGGATAACCTCCTCTCACAGCTCAAGGAGTTGGACGCTCTGGCTGATTCCTCCGGCCTCGACGAGGAAGGCTGGGCTCTCCGTTATTTCCTTGAGGATCAGCTTGTCCACCTGGACGGCGTAGAGGAAGAATACTGGAGGCGGCGCAGCGGACTCCAATGGACTCTCAAAGGAGACTCTTGCACGGCCTTCTTCCACGCCTTCGCCAACGGTAGGCGCAGGAAGTGCCTCATTCCTCGCCTGTTGACCGATGACGGGGAGATCTCGGAACAGCCCGAGTTAATGAGGCATGTCTACCAATTCTATCAGGGGCTTATGGGCGCCGCTGGGGAGGAAAGGGCTTTCTCCCTAGCCCAGGACCTCTGGCCTCCTGCCCAGAGGATTTCTGAAGAGGAGAACAGGAGTTTGGAACTTACTTTCACTCCGGATGAGCTGGACGAGGTGCTCGCGGGCATGAAGCCGGACTCAGCACCGGGGCCGGATGGGTTGCCGGTCCTCTTCTTCAAGAAATTCTGGGACATTCTGAAAGGCCCCATTCTCCAAATTCTTAATGATTTCGCCCTAGGGAGGGTCAACATCGCTCGTCTTAACTTTGGAGTCATCTCTCTTATCCCGAAAGTTCAAGGAGCAGACACCATCAAGCAGTTTAGGCCTATCGCTCTTATCAACGTTATTTTTAAATTTATTGCCAAGGCTTACGCTACCCGTCTCGCCCCCCTGGCGCATAGGACCATTGACCGCAGCCAATCGGCCTTCATCAAAGGGAGGTGCCTGCACGAGGGTGTGCTCGCCCTCCACGAAATTGCCCATGAGTTGAGGGTTAAGAAACTCAAGGGCCTTCTTCTCAAGCTTGACTTCGAGAAAGCCTTCGATCGAGTCAGCTGGGATTTCCTTCGTGAAGTTCTGCTGAGAAAGGGCTTCTCCCCCATGATTGTTCATCGGCTTATGCGGCTCGGTCTCGGGTGGCCATACTTGCGGTCAACGTGAACGGGGTTATTGGGGAGAACTTCCGGAACGCTCGGGGTGTGAGACAAGGGGACCCTCTCTCCCCGATCCTGTTCGACTTCATGGTGGATTCCCTGGCGGCTATCATCGCCAGAGCCACCAGCTCTGGGCATCTCAAGGGTGTGGTGCCCCACCTTATCCACTGGGGGATAACCCATCTTCAATATGCGGATGACACCCCGATTCCGATCGAACCTTCGATGCCGGGTTGGCCAATCTTAAGTTCCTGCTTCTCTGCTTTGAGAACATGTCAGGCCTTAAGATCAACTTCGCTAAGAGCGAAGCCGTCGTGACTGGGGTCGACGATCTGGAGCGTCAAAGAGTGGCTGACGCTCTTAACTGCAGGCTGGGGAGCCTGCCGTTGCACTACCTCGGCCTTCCTGTCGCCGACCGCCCCTCTCGGTGGCTGACTGGAACTTCCTTACTGAGAAGGTTGGCCACAGGGTAGAGCCCTGGCAAGGTCTTTTCCTTGCTGCCGCTGGCAGGCTGGAGCTCACCAACTCTTGCCTATCCAGCCTACCGATCTTTGCTATGGGTCTTTACTTGCTGCATGACACGACCCACGCTGTAATGGACAAACACCGCTCCCGCTTCTTTTGGGAAGGAGCGGGTCCCAAGCGGAAGTACCACATGGTGGACTGGGCCACGGTGTGCAAACCTCGGGCGTTTGGAGGACTGGGAGTCCTCAACACCAAGTTCATGAACATCGCCCTCATGTTGAAATGGATTTGGAAGATCTATCAAAATGAGGAAGGCCTATGGGCAGACCTTCTTCGGGCCAAGTACCTGGGGGACCACGACCTTTTCTCCCCGGCAGTGCCCACCAAAGGATCACAGTTCTGGAACGCCATCCAGAAGATCAAATGGTACTTCAAACTGGGAGCGAAGCACCGGGTTCGCGAGTGGGCGGAGGACCTACTTCTGGCTGGATTGGTGGACGGGCACGGGGCCCCTTCGCTTTACCTTCCCTCGTCTTTTCGCATGCTGCGACAACCATTTCGCGACTGTGGAAGGGGTTAGGTCCAATGATGGCTGGACAATTCGCTTCAGGCGCACCTTTGGCCTTGCTGAGAGGGTCGAGTGGGACAACCTCTGTAGGATCTTCGACCTATCGCCTGCCGCCGAGGGCGCAGATGTGGTTAGATGGGCTCTGGAGCCTTCCGGCGAGTACTCCACCTCCTCGATGTACTCCAAACTGTCCCGGGGCGGGACAATTACACACTTCAAGGATATTTGGCGCACTAGGGTACCTCCAAAGATCCGAGTCTTCCTCTGGCAACTAGTCCGGGGGAGGCTCCCCTCCGGGGATCAACTTGTCAAACGGCACGGGCCATCGAACGGGCGATGTGCCCTATGTGGTGAATGGGAAACCTGTGACCACATTTTCTTCACTTGCCACATGGCCGTCTTTATGTGGGCAGGAATCAGGGAGCTCCTCTCCTGCTCATGGAACCCAGCAGGGGCTGCGGACTTTGTCGCCATTGCCAACGGCCTGTCGGGTAGACTCCGTAGGATAGCTTGGTTTACTTTCGCTGCGCAATGTTGGGCGCTCTGGAACATTCGCAACAAGCTAGCCATCGAGGGCTCTATCATCTCCAGCCCGGCTGACGCCTTCTTCAAAATGTCTATCTACATGCAGAGCTGGAGGGTACTGGTCAGACGGACGGACCGACCGCTGTTGGACGCGGCGCTGGACGAGCTTAGGAGGCTACATGCGCGGATTCGGGATGAAGGACGCGGACGCCGTTGACGTCTTCATGCCGCTCTTCGTTCTTTAGTCTCCTTGCATCTTTGTGCTTGTATCTTTGTGCTTGTATTAGGCACCAGACTTGGCGTATTTGTACTATGTTACCAGCACTTTGAGGTACCAGTTTGTGGTGTGAGTTGTATCGCTACTGTGTGGTTGCCGTGATGGCTTTATATATAAAGCCGGGCCTATGGCCTTCCGTTTAAAACTAGTTGTTGTTGCTGCCATCTATCTTCTCTTGTCTTCACTCTTAACAATTCCCAGTGGTTAGAATTGAACAATTCAAAGTGGTTATCCCCAATTAGCAATGCCCATCCCAAATATTTATAT
>NC_061513.1:13374100-13432740 GCF_022539505.1 Lolium rigidum
ATTCCTAATCGATCCTGCACTTGCAATTCAGGATGGCCACATGGACCTTGTAGACATGTACTAACTATCTGTGTGTAGCACCTACGTTTTTTTAGCAAAAAGAAGAAATTCACCGTAAATATATGTCTTTGTTTTTTTAGAAACTATATATAGCTATGTGTATATATTTATCATTGTTCCATGGGAATAGGGATTAATTTAAAGTATCTTTAGATCATAGGACTGAGGACATGGACAGATAATACTAAAAATGCAAGTGCAAAATAAATAGCCATAAATTACTCAGTTTTTTTAAATTCCTATAAAACCGGGACATAACAAAACAATCTATACAAATTTGGTAGTTATATAAATGGCGATTATGCTACCTGGCCGTAGAAGTCCTTGAGAAGTTTCTTCAGAGTAATCGCAAGAAAATGTAATCAATTAGAGTGAAAAAAAAAACACCTGTTCAGGTGTTGTAATTTCAAATGAAGGGGTGTACATGTAGCATGGACAGCAGTTCTTATAGGGGCAAGAATGATACCTAGGTCACTCCAGCAAGCAAAGGACGACACGCACTTTGCTGAAAGCAAATTAACAAATCATAGTGGTATCACGCAGCATTGACGAAAAGTATCAGATGAACGCGAGATGGGCACGTGCGTGCTTCGTAAATTGGTATATATTCCAGCTTGCCGTGGGCATGCACGTTTGGTATCTAATGTTGAATAGTACTTGTAATGTAGATCCAGCAATCCTGGTGGAGAACAAGTTGAAAGCACGGGCGGACGCAGCTCAGGCCTCAGGCTGAGAATAGGGTGAAATCCACACCAAATCCAATCCATAGAGCTATATATACAAGGAAACAGGAATCCACACCAAACCAAAAAAAATCGATTACTAATAGAACCCAAACCGCACCACCCTGTTTCCCTTTTCGACCCGCACCAGACCTTTGTGGTTTGAAGCCACAGGTCCAGCCCGCCCTACCCCCATGTCGCTGCACGTAGGTTTGATCAAACTTATAGTGAGCACAAGGACCTAAAATAAAAGAGAAATTACAATCCGATCTAGGAACTTAGCAAGACGGACCCCCAAATATAAAACATGACCGCAAGGTAGTCCTTCTCTTCCAATACTGCATCTTGAGCGAAGAACCAAGCATCTCAGAGCCGGGGACGAAACCACTTGATTCGATGCGCTCGCCGCAGCGCTACCACCAGCTAGAGGAAGAGGACATAGATACCCTTCTCAAGATATGCATCCTCCGCAATGGCACCACGACCTGGAGGTAGAAGATGAGCTGACACCCAAAGCTTTTTTGATCTGCTGGCGCGGGAACTCCGAGAGGCCACCCTTTGGAGAGAGGATACCAGGGCTGGGTGGAAGGCTGCATGCCGGAAGCCACAATGGATGAGAAAATCTCCTACTTCTGCAGAGACTTTGAATTTTGATCTCGGAAAAAACAAACAAACACCTGCATAGAGAACCCAAAAAATGGCGAGTCATGATTTCTGTTTAGTAAGAGAATATAGAAACTCTCAAAAGGCACTGTCTGATAATTATGTCGGTTTTCTCAACTTGAGAACATACAATGGGTGTGGAGATACATGCTTTTAGTAGAACTACTTTCGCTACTACTCAGCAGAAGATGGAAATCTAATATCACAGGAATATAAATGAAAGTTTTTTTTGTGGCAAATAAAGTTCCAGTTTACATGTACTTACCAGATTTATCTTTCCAATAATTATAATTGTTGTTCTTCTGATCATCAAGCCTGAGCTATCGAGCTACACCACCAAGTCTTCGTGAGTGCCAACAAAATGTAAGCAAAAAGTATGTCGAACCCCACCAATACAAACATGAAGAACACTTGCACAACAGGCCAGCAGCGAGAAAATAGCAAACTTTAATACCAGTAGCAGAACACCAAAGTCTGATTTATTCCCCAATCATTCAGTGGTTATATAAATTTTGATGATTGACGTGCAGAGTATGTGGAAGCCTACTTGACAGAACATAAGAACACCTGCATAGAAAATAAAATAAATGGTGAATGCATGACATGTTTCATGTATTTCGTTCAGGAAATAAAGATAGTCAAAAAGAATTAACTGATAATGATATTGACTTTTCAACTTGTGTGCAGGGATAAACAACTACTACCTCTGTTCCCTTTTGATTGACACTGATTTAGTACAAAATAAGGAACAGAGGGAGTATTAAATATTGGTTTAATAGGAGAACCATTTTCATTGCTCTGAGAAAAAAATGGAAATGTGATATAGCAGGACTGCAGGAGTACAAGCAGAAGTTGTTATAATTGGTATGGTACGATAGGAGTACAGTTCTAGTTAGTTGTACTTACCATTTTTATGTACATGAAGGAAGCGGAAGGCCATAATATATGTAGCCTAGCATGAAAGCATGATTCATTCCTGAATTATGCCATGGTGACCTCACACCAAAACTAGCTAAGCACATCAGTGAGTATTGATGAGTAAAATCCACCCAAATTCGAATGAGAAGCACGTAGAAGCCTACGACCAAACGTAAGAATACCTGCACAGAAAACCAAAATATAGAGTCAGTACAGACCAGTGATTTTTTTTCTAGGACAGGTAATCATATAGGTTTTCTCAACGTGTGAGTAGACAAGGGGCATGGAGAAATGGAGCATAAGTAATGTTGCAATAGAATTATTTTCATAAACACAAAGAAAAATAATGGTATCTGATATAGCATGAGCATAAGTTTTTTTGACGGAACCTTGTCAGAGGGCGGGGAGTTCCCAAATTGCATTATAAGAGGGAAATTGGTCCAGTAAATAAGGAAAACCGGACCTGAAAACCATACAAAGCATGGTTAATTAAAGAAAACCAGCGAAAACAACACACGCCCGACTAGCAATTAGGGAACATCGTCTGAGCCAAATACAAGTGTCCCTAGGCCCAAGACCATCGGAAACACCTCATACCCAACCAAGCCAATCGCCGCTACCTCAAGAGCACTCTCGCAAGTCGCAACAAGAATAGTGCTTGCGCCTAACCTTAAGAAGACATGGACTAAACATTAGCCTGAACCAACTCACGAACTGCCTGGATTGCCATAGGAGAGGCAGCATTCTTGCATAACCGCAGATAAGGCTTCATCTTCTCTTACACATCTTCTTTGGAGGCTTTCTTAGAGATTGGTCCCTTCCGAAGATCTCCAAAGGACTCTGCCAACCTATATTCAGCCCGCTTGGCCGTTGGGATGTTGCAATCTTTGTACTACTTATCTAGACGTCCACTCCGCCTCCCGGCACAAGTGGATATTGCTATATAACTGATATGGTACACTACAGAAGTACGGTTCAAGTTTATACGTACTTACCAGATTTATGTACAGGAAGAAAAAAAGGGTGGCCACAAGACCTCCCATGTTATGAATAGGGCAAGCAAGTGTGAATGTATGGAGAGAGTTGAGTCATAGGGAGGCCATCCTTAGGCAGTGACTGGACGTCTGAACATGAGAAGACCTCTAGGCGCTTGAGGTTGGTAAGCTTGTGCATCCAGGTGCTGAAGCTTGTTGTATTCACGGAACTCGAGTTGCTGGAGGGAGACGAGGAGGTGAAGAGCATCCTCTTGCTCGTTTGTGAAGCGCTCCACCTTGTAATTGAAGTTCTGATAAAGTTGCAGACATGTGAGGGACGATGACAGGAGGCTGCAGATGGGTGTAACAAGGAAATCCCACGACGTCATCAGTAGAGAAGTCCTGCAGTTTGCATGAAGAAACTGCAGCCGGAGAAACAAGTTGGTGCTCTTCTCCTCCTTCATACTCCTGTAGCAGCACTTGCCTGGGATCAGCAAAGAATCTTGGGGATCAGCAAAGAATCTTGGGCTGCCATAGACAAGTAATTTCCTAAGCTGTCCCCCAGTGGTAAGAAGAGGCCCCAGTCCCTTGCATCTCAGATCCTCGCCACAATACCACAAATCCAATCGGGTGAGAGATGTGAGGTTTGAGAGGGGCTCCAGCGTCCCCATTCCTTCCATGCCTTGAAGAACAAGCTCTTGCAGAGAAGATGGGAAAAGACAGCCAGAAAAAGAGCATCTGGATAGCAACTTGGGGCTGTGTTGAATTTCTAAAGTCTGAAGGGACCGCAGGGCTTGAAACCCTCTGTAAGGAAGAAAAGTTGAAGATTCCACCAGGACCAGCTCTGGGCATAAAGAGATGACCAGGTCCTGTAGTGTGCCATAGAGATGGGCCGGGAGGACCAGCAACCTATCTTCTTCTTCTCCCACCTCTGATGTTGCTGCTAACATCGTTTGCTGCACATCCACCCCCATTGCCAGATGTGTTATAGTTGTACAGTTTCTGATGTCCAATTTGGAGAGCCTTGGGAGGTGGGTGAGGAGCTCTGTCAGTTCCTTCCCACTGGCACCACGTAATTCCTCGACCATAAGAATCTCAATAGGGAGCTGCCATTCAACATCACTCTCACCTTCTAGTGACCCAACAAGACCATCTGAATTCTCTACAGCCAGTGTCTTCAGTGAGGTTAGCATAAGAAGGTGCTTTGAGTCCAGAGATGGGCACTTCTTGAGTGTCAGCTTCTCCAGTCCCATAAGATTACTGAATGCCAAAATCTGATCTAAGCACTGCAGATCATCCTTCCCGAAAATTTCCAGTTCTAGTCTGTAGGATAATTTTGAGTACTCAAGCTTCTCTAGAAGCTTTACACCTCGTATTTTCACAGAGCACAAAGTTTCAGTCCAGGGCATATGAACAACTAACAAGAATTCTGGACAGTTATATATCTCAAGCTCTTGCAGTTTAGGAAACCAACCAATGTTCCAGTCTTCATATGGTGAGTAAACAATGTGGTTTGAAAATGCCAGCTCCAAGAGTTTAGGGCAGCCTCTGATAATCAGTACTTGTAGAAGAGGAAACATATGAGCATCCTGTGATGGTAACCATTTTTCAAAACTTGCCAAGCCAACAAGTTCAAGCCTTAATAGCCTGTCAAAGCTTTCCTCTATAACAAGCTCCTTCATTGGGAAAATATTGTACAGTTTTAATGTGTCAAGACCCCACATTTTCCCTAAGGAAGGGAGACATTGCCAAGAAACACCAAGGAGATGAAGAGATTGAAGGGCTTCAACAGAGAGATTATCACCCAACCATGTTGGACAAGAAGGGCCACCGTGCCCTCTAATGCATAACTCTAAAAGATACCTATTTGGTTGAAGACTCTCAAGGATGAGTGCTTCCACATAAGGATCAGTATTAGATCGCTTACTATCCCAATCTAAGGTTAACCTCTTCAAGTTGATTTTCTCTGTCAGTTTTGCTTTGGCCGCTTCTTCTTTGGTGCGTATATTCTCCAGGTTATAGATGCCAAGCTCCCTTAGTTCGGTCAAATTCTCAAGTTGCTTTGGTTCAAATCCTTCAATTTCTTTATTGACTCTAAATACCTTCAACTCCTCTAAGAGTACAAGCTTTCCCACATTGAAAATTTCAGAATGCAACTCATCACTTGGGGTATAAAAATGACGCAATTTTGCAAGGTTGCTCAGGTCTCTGGGAAAATCACGACAGCGGTACCATGATCCTAAATCCAGAATCCTTAAGTGATAGAATCTAGAAATGGTAAGTGGTAAATGCATCTCCCTCCCATACTTTGTCCCCAGACATAGGTATCTTAGGTGGAAAAGTGCTGAAAAGCTATGTAATATGGACTCCGCAGTAGACGGCATATTAACTAAACGGAGAAAGCGAAGAGCATTTGCTTCCTTACACAAATCCTCAAAAATGCTGGCAAAGCTTTCATCCATTTCTCCAAATAACATCAAAGTATGCAATTGCTTAACTTTCAATCCCGCCTTCAGTTTTCTCAATTGACTCTTAAAGTTTTCATGGGTAACTTTATCATCATCTATAATTATAGACAAGTGACGGATGGATGACTGAATTTTTACTGATCCCACATTAGAATGATGCACGGTAAGACATTCATGAGATGCAACCTTCAATGCTAAATCATGTAGAAGGTCATGCATTACATAATGCAAACGACCATCAGTTTCCTCTTTCCTGAATAATCCATGTATGACCAGATCATTTAAATTGCTCAAACCTATGTCTTCTGATGTTTGGTTCGGACCACCAGGTTGTAAAATATCAAGTCCAATCCACAAGTTGATTAGCTCAGTGGCGCTATACTCATAGTCTTCAGGAAACAATGCAGAATAGGAGAAACATTGTTGTTGATGGAAAGGAAGATAGTCATAGCTAAGCTTCAAGGCAGGCATAATGTCATTGGCACCGGTCTGCCCCTCCCATTCTTTACTTTCTAAGACCCTTCTCCAATGGCGAAAATTAAGGTCCTTTCTCAGTAATGTACCAACAGTTTTCGCAGCAAGAGGGGAGCCCTTCAGTTTTTCCATTATCTTATCTCCGGTCTCGAGCAAAAATTTGTGATCACTTCTAAAGGGCTCATCGCCAAAGACAAATGAAAGAAATAACTTCCTAAATTCCCCGGGTTCTAACCCTTCCAATTCTATATGATCAGTAGTTTTAACCATTTTTGCTATTGCTGGAATCATGCTACCTTTTTCTTGTGATGCTCTGAGTGGCAGTAATAACCTTTTCCAGTCATCCACATCACTAACCTCCCATATATCATCCAGTACAAGCAAAAACCTTTTAAATTTTAATCTCTGTTCAATCAGATCTTCGGCTCTACCATCTTTTTCTCCTTCAACTTGAGGGATATATGTTTTAATCTCTTCTATTAGCTTATTCAAATTAAAACTCAGCGACACACATACCCAGATGACGACTTGAAAATGATTTTGAACTTGTTGGTTTCTATATATGTGCTGTATCAGTGTTGTCTTTCCTATCCCCCCCGGACCAACAACTGGAAGCACAGTCAGATCCTGTCTATGGTATTTACCCTTGGTCATATCATGTATTATGTTATTCATAGTATTGTCCCTCCCATATAATTTTGGCTCTATACTTCGACTGGTGGTGATGGGACGACTCTGGGCAATATCTGGGAGGGTGATACGGTCCAAGGTCTGCAGAATCTTGGTACAGTCCCTACGCACAGGCTGAAGTTGCTCTACAATGAGCTTCATTCTTTCAGAGAAATCAGCCCTATTAAACCCCAGCATTGGTGTTTCTTCTGCATGCTCTCTCTGTGGCGCACCACAAAGAGTTGACTGGCCAGAATTATCATCTCGGATATGTGGGGAAGATGAGAGTGGAAGGAGTTTACCGAGCTTGGGCATGCATCCACTGACCACCTCCTCGTCAGCCTGATTGGAGTTTAGCGATGAGGAGGAACTTCTGTGTGACTTCTGCATAGCAAGTGGCCAAGCACAACAACCGACTCGTTGTCTTGCATCTTCTAGTACCTGTCCAGGTTCATCGGGGGTGGCAGCTGAGGATAAACCAAGCACAGCTTTGGCAGTGTGACGAGCATTAAGGGCAAGGTCGTGGACGCCGCCCTTGGCATGCTGGTCTGCAGCGTCATACGTGCCGTGGAGCTCGTCATGGACACGGAAGTAGTCGAGCTCGTCCAACAAGTCCACCGCACCGTGCGCCGAGTGCCGCAGCTTCCGCAGTAGCTCCTCCATGGCTTTGCCACCGATCTTTTTGTGGCTGGCTGTTTCGAGCGTGGCCTGCACGAGCAGGAGTTCTGTCCTCAGGGCCTCAATGTTGAGACCGAAGTTCTTGCTGGCATCCCAAGCCCCAGCACACCATCAGCTACGGAGGCCAGCGCCTTGCCCACCATCCATTGCGCCGCGCTGAGGAGAGTGTCCATCCTTTCCTCAGGTGTGCTGTTGTGCCACGTCACCACGTAACGTGCAGATTAAGGATATTTGGTGTGAGGACCTGCATCCATCCAGGAATCAAGATGAGTTCATTCGTTAAAATTAATTAAATGTAAGTTGTTGCTAGCTAATGACAGGAGAGGAATTGGTACATACCTAGAAGATCAAGGGGGAGCCACCTGCCTGCCAGCATCGACGGCCATGGAGGAGGTCCCTGGCGAGGAAGCCGCCTGCCCGAGAATTCTGTTGGTTGCGTTGCTCAGAACAAGAGGGTGGAGATAGTGTGTCTCCAGAAGGGCAGATATATACACAAAAAGAGATGTGTATTTTGTTCTAGATTGAACTGTGTATCCACAAGTCTGATTGCTTTGTTTTACTTTAGTTATTGTTTCTCTCTCTACAGTGCCGACCAGTAGATGGTAGTGATGCTACCAACTGGTGTGATTGTTATCTCGCTGTCCTAACCACAGCCAACAAAGCATTACGTGGAGCAAAATTATTAAATCAGGGCTGGTGGTCGGATTATTACCTAATAACTAAAATAACCACAACTAGGAAAGCATTACGTGGAGCACAATTATTTAAACAGGGCTGGTGGCCGCCCAGTGACGTTGCTGCCATAACGATGAGAGCAGTAGTATATATCCATAGTGAATGAATCATTTTTACTTGGTGAATCAAGTCGATCGGCCCGGCTACTTAGTTTACATTGCACTATGTTTCTCTTAGTTGGAGTAGGCAGGAGGAGTTGTCTCCGGGGTGGTTGGTTGATGAAGACACATGGGAAGACAACAAGAAGCTCGACAATGGAATAACCAGAACCAGCCTGTAAAGTGATTCATTGTGGCATTTTTAATATGTTCTAGAGCAAGCTATAACCATGTTTACTAGAAGAGTACGGCACTAGGAGTAGTGCTACTTAAATGAAAAATATGAACTTAATATTAGATGTTTGTAAGCAGGTTGTTCAAGCCACCCTAGATTGAAACAGTGAGTTGTCATGCACTAGCTTATCTATCATGCTGACAAACGGTTGTGTTTCAGTGGGCAACTCCCCATGCCTCCATCCTAGAATACAGTTGTGTTTCTGGACCAAACGAATTAAGATGTTGATTTGCTCGTTTTCTGGGTCGGGGGAGCATGTGAGTGTAATTGCAAATTCCCTAACCCTAAATGTAAAATTCCCCAAACCCGAAAAACGAAACTGGGATAAAGATGGTATGCTCACCTGATGACGCCGCGTCGGTGCCTCTCCTCCGGCTACCCCGAACGGACGCAGCCGTGAGAGAGCATCGTCGCCGTGATGCCGTAGCCTCTCGGGAAGGACGAAAATGGCGCTCCGCGCTGTAGACGTCGTCGTCAAACCCCACGGGTGCTCCCTCCTCCAGCGCCCAGCCACAAACGCCATGTGCTCGACGTGGATAGCCATGTTCGACGGAGAAGCGCGCGGGATCTAATCCGCAGCACGCTGCTCCGGCGAACGGAGCCGCCACGCCGCCATGAACTGGCCGCCGTGGGGGGCGAGTGAGCTAGGTCTTTGTTCCGAGCCGTTCGATTTGATCCGACGAGTCTCAGCTTATTCCTCTTCTTTTTTGACTAGCACAAATGCCCGTGCGTTGCTACGGGTTAATAATTTTTTATTGTCAAAGAGACAATGATTGATATAGGTAGGAATTTGCATAACTCACTGTTTTCAAATATGAATCTCCTTATTATAGAACTAAAATGGTCTATTCTTACAACCAGTTTCTCTTTGACTAATAAGGTAACCAAGTCCCTTGATTGGAGGCATTCACAAAAAAAAACTATGAAGAAATCCATGCAATCAAGGAAAATATGAGAGCTAATTCAAATCAAAGAAGTGTGGCTCATATATACTCTTGTTTAACTGTAAAAATGTGGCACCAAAACACCTATCAAATATATATTTTCCCTTAAGGCAAGCAACCCCATAAATAGTGAAGGAAAAATGACATGTCTAATTTAATGATATCAAAAGGTAAATAATTTCAGAGGTTTCATCAAACTACCAAGCAATTTTCACATCTTCAAAAAAGTAACACCTGGCATCAAAATTTTGTTTTCAGAAGATAAACTTAGTCACAAAACATTGATATTTTCATGGGTTATGGCAAGGACAACAATAACCTGGGTTCTCATGATCTTCACTATGAAAAAACATATATGTTTTGAGCATGGGTTTAATCAGATATGCATTTGGCATGACTAACATCCTGTAACTGTAGAAAATTCTCAGCAGTTTCATGCATCCATATATCCTCTAATATGCTCTGAAATGTTACTGCATTGCTTGATATTCTTGGTAGCATGACAAACAACGGCATTTTATCTAGAAACTTGAGATAAACCTGAAACCGGAGTGCCACAATTATATTTTGCATATATGGGACAAAACCGGGGAATATAAGTCAGATGGCCTAATTGACAATCAAATGAAATGGTTCTCGCCATGAAAAAAAAACCTTCTCACTCAAGGAGTTGCAGGGGGTATGATCCGAGAAACTATCTTTGGTAAATACATGTTATATCTCAGTGCTAAACTAATCTTCACCAAATAGAAGGTTCGAAACTTCTCCTTCTATATTATAACATGGGGTTAGAGTGGGTAATTAATATATGCATGGTTAGGGAGGTAAACAAAAAAAGAGTGCTACAGAAAACAATATTATACTGCACGGAAGCAAATAAAAATAACTGCATGGACATATAAAATGCAAAAGCACTCCACTTATCTATATATAAGTCACAGTTTATTTAATGTCGGAACTCTTTATGCAAAAAGGGCAAATTCCATGCACACGCACGATGATCTGAATTCATGTAATTTGTCTGTCTACGCAACTACGTAATGCAAACATATTCTTGCATCGACCTTGGATGCACTAACTTCAGCTGGCAGCCACCTAGAAGCTGAGGATGGCAGGTGTTTGCAGAATCACCAAAACCTCACTACTTAGAATCGCTGATTGAGCTGTTAGTCTGAACAACTGTAACTTTCTCAAAACATTGTGTTGAACCATAGATAATCGTAAATACCTAGCCACCATAAGATCATTGGTATACCTGTCTTGTGGTGGCATCTTCTCGATGTCAAGGGTGATAGGAAACTCGAAGGCTGATAGTCCAATTCTTGCTTGGTCCTCCTCTCCGGCACCACACTGCGTCATGCGAGTCGTAGTAAACCTGATCAGGGGATGACCGTTTAGTTCATTCATCAGCGATAAGAAGATCAACCACAATTTTCTGGACAGATAACCACACTCCCACTCAACCACTCCGCGTACTCATGACAACGAACGCGCCTTACACAAACACACTTTCACTCACTATCATTAAATCACCACACGCCACGAATCGCATAGCATTCCATATTTAGCATATTTGCCGCAACTTCATTTTTTCATGGAAATAATTCAAACATTCAGTTATGCACTTATAATCACTAAGCTGCCCTTTGTCAGGGTACCATTGCATTAAAGGTAGTAAAGCTTGACTTTCGGGTGACCGCTATGATTGATGACGATGTAAATAACAACCTTTGTTATATTATATCTGACCAAGTTAACCTTTAGAAAGCAATGATGATCTAAAATGCAGCCTTTGGTATGTTATGTATCATGTAGAACCACCTAAAAAGAGGATTCATAAGTGCTACTGCATAAGCTGAATGCAACACGGACAATGTTCACCTTGTGAGAGCTGAAGAGTGAATACCACGTGGCCTTTTCGTTTCCATCACAAAGGGATAACATTTTCCTGTAAGACATGGTTTAATCAGCACCTAAATATGCAGTGAGTTCAGTCATAAGGTGACAAATGGCTGTCAGCAAATTCAGAGAAAGGAATCAATCCAGATCGGCGATGCATATAACGAACCTCTAATGCAGCTATGTATATTAGTAAAGGCTGGTCGCCGGGTGGGAAGAAGCCGGCCGGTCGAGGCAATTGGCGCGGCGCCGCCCGGGATCTTGAGCGTTCCGTGTGGGAATCTGGCGGTGCTTCCTGCTGTCGGCGCGGCTATGACGGGCATCATCGGCAGCGGCTTGCTCAAAGATCCCGCGTGCTGCCAACCTCCTACTCGCGTACGACCTTCATTACAGCCGACGCGGAGGACGGAGGGCGGAGAGGTTGGAACATAGGTCCGCTACGGAGTCTATCTGCGGCGTGGGTGGCGGGGAGGCGGCCGGAGTAGCCTGTGGTGGCGGCGGCGTTAGAATTGCAGAACCCTGGAAACGAGAGAGCGACACCATATTAGAGGAAGGAGAAGTTGGGCCTAAGCGCTTGGCCCATCTGGACGCGTGCGGGGAGAGCGAAAAGAAACGCGGCCAAGGAACGACGAAAGATTTGACGTACTGATACGTTAGGCAGAATAAGGAACTACTTTAGTCTTTTTAAGTAGTAGAGAAATGGAAATTTCAGCAGATGGGCTCAAGTTTAACGGGCTGACATGGGTTGTTGGCCCACTTTGATGTTTATCTTTTCCAGTGCGTTTATGCGCTTTAAAAATGTTACTAGTAACAATTAGTGTTTTACACTACTCACAAAGATTGATTGAAACTGCCTCAAAATTTTATTGAATGAACATATCTGTATTTTCTAAATAATATGAATAGATTTTTGGACAAGTTGTTAATCTCCGTTGTGACTTTTAATGTCTACCCTCCTCCGATTCTAATACAAAAATAGACATTACTATCTCAAATATTTTTCTACTAATTTCCGCCGCAACACGCGGAGAATCTTCTAGATATATTATATGTGGATTACATTGAGAAAAAAATAATGAGAACTGAAGATGTGCGTTATATTCAAGCCGATCAAAAATACTCCACGTTGGTGGGCATTGAATAAGCAACCTATATGACTTGTCATTACTACTCCATATCAACTTTAGATTAAACGCTACCAGGTAGATTCGCAATCCAAGATGGTGTGTACGGAAAAGATTGTTCTACAAACATATTCATGGAAGAATAATCTTTGGGGTAGATGCTGCCCAAATCTTCAAGCTTCCAAGTATTGAGATTATAGGCCAATCCTCTCGTGAATGATGCACTCAGAAACATAACTTCTCTGTAAGGATGAAATCCAAGTAATGAAATGATTCCATTGTAGTGATTTCCAACTATATATCTGGTGTCAAGAGTATTCTCATTGTCCGAGTTCCATTCAAGTTCATCTTCTTCTACTTCTTCCATATCAATGGTAGAAGTGGAATGATTGGAATTGTAGTTGATATCTTCAATAACCTAGGGTCCTCGAAATTGTGGATCATATCTTCCGCGTGACAGCATATGATCAAGTTTGTTGTCATGTTTCAACACCCACTCCATCTCGCCATGCAGTTCGTTGAGGATCCAGACTAGAAGGCGACACTGAGGATCAAACGATGCAAAGTAAACCCCATGTTCCGACCTTCCAAGATGAAGCTCTTGATGGAGCGGACCAACATCTACGGGAAGTTTAATCGCTTGGTACGTGTTGTTTGATAAGGATATTCTGGCGAAAACAAAATCATTGGAAATAAAATGACATCAGTAAACCACAGTACTTGGCCATGTTAAATAAAAAAACTCAAGTAAGATAATACTAGTATTAGTTCCATCATACCTTGTAACGAATTGGGTTAGCACGTAAAGTTCTCCACGCCAGTAGGCAGAGAGATGTGGTACCACAGACCGCTTCTCAAGCTGCTGCAGATGGGCGACCGTCCCGATGACATCCCCACGCCGAGCAAACGACTTCTCCTCCCAGTTTCCTCTTGTTGAAGAGAAGACATGCATAGCAAATGGCGATGGAGGCCACTCCAGTTGCAGCTCAAACCCAGTGGTGCGCCACGGAAGCGATGGGATTCTCAACACCTCATAGTGCGGTGAGACGACAGGGTCAAAAAGAATATAGCAGTGATCACGAGCAGCGGCATCAAGCCAAGGACAACCATTTTCAAGCCTAGATGGCGCTGGCCGCATGGGCGCCCAGCGTCGTGTGGCGGGATTGACCACGTATGCTGCCTTGTGAAGCAGAAGGAGGCCGTTGCAGTGATCCACGATGCTAGGCTCGTCCGTGGGCAAGTAGTGGAGCTTGCCGCTGACTGCGGTGTCTGTGCCTCTCACGGGGCGGAAGAAGAACTCAGGGGTGTCGAGGTCGAAGAATTTGATGAATATGCCAGCTAGCAAGGGCGGGAAGAGATCCATCAGACGACGAGTGTCGATGGCAGCGTGCCATACCTTGCAGACGCAGCGAGCCGCCGCTAGGCTGTGCGGTGGGAGGCGGCGGAGGACGGCCACGAGCACATCCTCTGGTAGTCGCTGCGTCAGATCTTTCAACTCCATGGTTACTCGTCAGGGGCCACGGCTGCTCTGCGCCCCCTTGGTAGCGGCCTTGGCTGATCTGCTTGAAAAATTATTGAGGATAAAGATTCAGATATTTGTCGATTAAGGGCCAAATTGATCTCTTACGTGAGTACCTTGCACATTTTTTTGTGTGAGAAAAAACAGTAGCATTCTACTGCTCTTTGAAGCTATCTGTGCATGAAGAGAGAAATATTCCTAACTAACTCCTCTTTGAATAAGTACCTCGGTATGCACATGAAGAACTAAGTAGTCCTTCCCATCTTCTATATTAACTGTCGGTAATTTAGTATGATTTAGCACTATATAAATCAGGGACACTTAATATGAATCGAAGAGAGTAACTAACTTGGCGAATCCACTAGATTTTCTACCTACTGCTACCAATTCCAGGGCTTAACTACTTGGTCAGGAGAAATTCTCACCGGAGTTCTAGGACGGGGTGCTCCAGCCGAATGAGTCGCCGCAGACACCACCGATAAGCGCTGGACAGCAGGATCCCAGAATGTCACCGAGTGTTCAGGGTCGATGGAATCGAGATCAGAGGTAGTCAACAGAAAGGCAATTGATGGAGGTTATCACTCGGCTGGATAGGAAGGCGAAATATATACTGCCAATGTTCGTGATGGCATCCGAGATCTGTCCTCTTTCTACATCGTAAACTGTTTCATGGAGTTTGGACGCCCATACAAGCTAACGTGGAGTTGACGTCAATGTACCACGTCAATCATTTTTTTTAACTCACAGGAAGACACCTCCTCTATTCCATTTCATAAATGAAACCCAGCTTTCACCACGTCAATCATTCACGGATGGAGGCAACACTTGCGACGATTAGTTAATGGATGTTCTAGAAGAATGGTACTATTCATTCTTCAAAACAATAGTACTATTTACAATATAACTAGCATAGTGGCCCTCGCAAATGCGAGGGCATTATTTTATTTATTGATTGTGTTTGTTTTTTTATAGTTTCATACATAAGGTCCAATAAGAGATTGTCAAGCCACCCCAAATATTGTGTCTTATAGAATATCACCTGGACATGAAATATATTTAACATCTTCAATGTATAGATTTAGGATGATGATATTGGCAAGACATCACACAATTAAGTGCATGTGTCTGCTGCTTGTATTTATTGTAAACAATTACAAATAATAAGATGATGATATTAGATATATACACCAAATAATAAGTAATACTTTTGTCCGACTACTATTTAAGGTCCAAAATAAAAGTGTATCTATGATATTTTTTGCATTCAAATATATAAGAACTTAGCACGGATGAATACTACAATATAAGTCATCCACGTGTATATTATTTCTTAATCTTTTCCAGACATTTCCTCTTCTCATTGTCCCAATTCGTTCGAAAATACATGTTTAATGCATGATTATAGTATGGAACATATAGATTTTTTAAAAAACATCCACTGAACATGTTGCTTAAAATTGAAATTTATAGAATCAAAAATAATAAGTTATTGTGTTTAGTCTTGTTGGACAGACTGCACTCGTTCTATTTAAGATATAATTTCAAACAAATGTACTATTAACATTATCTATTTTATTGTACCGGCATCTACCATGCCTCAAATGTACTATTGACTTTGTCTATTTTATGGTGTTAAAAAAACACTTTTCTATTATACTGTACTCGGCAGCAACCATTGCCTAGTCCGATGCTAAACCCTTGATAACTTATGTCTCACTCGACAACCATAGCCATGTGACCATTTGTATTTGCATAGACATTTTCCAAAAATCTCTGGGCGACACGCGAAGAATTTCCAAATAACCGTACATATCATGAGTACATATATGCAGTTAATGAAGAAACCAATATTTAATGAAAAATAGTATTACAGATATGCATGGATGAACACGAATTCAATAGATCTTCTTCCACAGCCAATTGAGCTGCAATTAGCTACCTGCACCGGGTGTTCCTTGGGTACTGATCTCTCAACGTGGTCTCGTCGAACTTGATCATGTAGTTCATCTAGTACATCTACATGTTTTCCGACGACCCTTTCAAGATGTCGTGGGCGACCCACTCCAGCCAGCTGTAGGGCACCACCTGAATCAGCATGCCGCCGACGGAGAGGGGCACCATGTTGGTCAGATCTGCCCTGGATGAGCCCACAATCGCGTCTGCTGAGTTCACCAGCCGCGCAAACTCGGACATCGTGCCGATGTCTGGCTTCCTCACCCGAACATCGAACCCTAGGCTCATGGCCATGTCCTCCAATCAGGAGTTGCAGCCGGGGATGGACGTCCCACTTGCCGCTGCTCGGCTCGGTCGTTGCACGCTCGAACCGGAACGTGCCCTGGAACATCGCGTGGAAGTCCACCATGGAATACCCGATGGCGTATTGGACTCGTCCTAGCCAATCTCCCTGTGAAACACCGGCCTCACCGCGACGTTCTCACAGCATCTTACCTCATTTATTGTCCATGTCGATCACATAGTAATCAAGATCCCCTGCTTTCATTGCAACCTTAGAGCTTAGCAAGCTAGTTTTGGGCGTTTTTGCCGTTGCCGATACACCATCACCGAGGTTGATGATGCTTTTCCAAACTCCATTAACTAAAGTATCATAGGGGACACCAATATCCTTCATGTTCGGGAATTAACATCGAGGAGACGTATCTCATCATGTTGCAGAAATTGCTCAGACGTCAAGCTCGATCATGGTCTACGTATGGTAAGTCGACTGATGCGGGTGCGAAATGTGAAGCCCTAGGCGTGTGGCATGGCAAGGATTAATATGATTTTACGGCTAGGGATTAGCGGATTGCTATTTTTTAGATAAGATTTGAGAGATTGATCAAAAAAGATATTATTTTTGAGTTGGAGCCACGTTTTTACGTGAATTAGTGCGCTACGTGTTGGAGGGTGCCGTGTCTAAATTGTTTACCAATCTAAATCTGTCCGGACACTTTTGGTCTAATTTTTCTGTCCCGTGACATGCATCTATGGCTAGACCAAACAATATTTGTTCCACACCCGTATTAGTGAGGGACTCTCCAGATATTTTTTTTTTGGTTTACATGTCATCCATCGACACATCAAAAGGCATGGTTGTTATGTGTCAAACGGTACACGTCAAACAATGTGTTACGTAATTTTATTTTAATCATGACCATCAACTAAATATCTAACCGTCTACATAATTGTTTTCTTTTAAAAATCGTAACGTGCTAGTTTTACGTAACTGTCAGCATGTTAAAAAATCTCAGCCGTAAATTTTAGATCTAACTATCATAATAATTTATATGATGTGGATTAACCTGGTGTCTCCGTTGAAACATCTTTATTTTGCTTTTAGTATATAATAGATTTGGTTTATTTTCTTGAGCTATGGACCGTATTTGAGCTCCAAAATTTGTGACATGGTATACATGTTGGATGAGTGTTGTTGAATTTTTTTCAGATTTTTTCAAGGTATTAAAAAAGATAAGTTAATGGTCTACTACTAGTACACTAGAGGTACCGCTTCAATTATCAACGGATGGAGACAGCAACAGTCAAGTTAATTAATTGATGTTCTAGAAGAATAGTGTCCTAGTACTACTACTATTCATCAAAGTTCGACACCAAAGCAGACATATGCCAGCTACTCCCTCCGTTCTCGAAATAATGTATTTCTAGCTCTTGTCTTGAGTCAAACTTTATAGACTTTATCATCCTTACAGAAAACAGTAGTAACATATATGATATCAAATTCGTGTACTATGAAACTACATTTTAAAAATGATCTAGTGATGACAATAAAGTGCAATGAATGATGTTACATTCCATATAAATTTGGGCAAAATTTAAATTTTTTGACTTATGACAAAAGATAGAAGTACACTTATTTTACAAAGGGAGTATGTTTGCAACGACATATCAGTTCTGTCAGATATCTATTCCGCCAACTTGTTTTATCGGATGGAGTGTGGAATAGTACGGAATAGTACATGGAGGTACCAAGAACATCTTGTTTGTAAGACCTGACTTTGAAATGAAGTAATAAAACCCGCATGCATAATTCGATGCAGAAGCAGGGGCATTTGGCTCCATTTCGAGGGGTAAAAGACATACCGCTCTTCTCATGCTTAGAGCAAGTCTAACAGGCCCCGTATATTTTCGCCCCGTATAACGCGAGTAGAGGGCCTTGTATCGGGTTTTCGCCGGCCAAAAACTCGGACGAGCTAGCAGACCCCGTATACCCACCCGTAAAACAGAATATTCTGTTTTACGGGGTGGGTATACGGGGTCTGCTAGCTCGTCCGAGTTGTCAACCCCTCAAAACAGGGTTTTTTTGACAAATTGCATATTAGAACCAACACACCATTCACATAAAATAAATGTTTTACATCACACAATAATCGTCATAATTATTACAATAATTTTTTTCGGAAATGTCAACAAGAATTAAACAAATAAATAACAAATGTTTCACACATACAACAATAGGAAATGAATGTTTCACACATACAAGAACGGGAAATGAATGTAATAAATCATTGGCCATGCAACTGCCAATGGTGATCAATCAAATCTTGGGTGAGCTGGTGATGAGTCTCGGCATTTTCAATGCCTCGATGAGCTGCAAGAAAAGCTTCAATCCGATCAGGGTTCCTCTCGGGCTGCACTCGGGTGCCAACATTGTCATAGAAACACGGCAAGTTCAAACCGCTTTCATCTTCAATGATCATGTTGTGAAGAATCACACAACATGTCATGACATCAACAAGAGTTTCCTTGTCCCAAAACCTAGCAGGACCCCGAACAATTGCAAACCTTGCTTGCAAGACACCAAAAGCTCTCTCAATATCCTTGCGGCATGCCTCTTGATTTTTGGTGAAGCAAGCTTCCTTTCTTGTCAAAGTCATGTCCTTTTTCTCTTTTATGGACTTGACAAGGGTTGCATAGTTAGGGTAAATACCATCTGTGAGATAGTACCCCATGGTGTACTCATTGTTCATAACTTTGTAGTTACAAGGTGGAGATTCACCCCTAACTAGTCTTGCAAACAAAGGGGATCTATTCAAGATGTTGATGTCGTTGAGTGTCCCCGGCAATCCAAAAAAAGCATGCCAAATCCATAAGTCTTGAGAGGCCACAGCTTCAAGAACAATGGTAGCATCACGGCTTTTGCCACAATACATTCCATGCCATGCTTTTGGACAATTTTTCCATGTCCAATGCATGCAATCCAAACTACCAAGCATCCCCGGCCACCCCCTCTTTTCATTGATCTCCATGAGCCTTTTTATATCATCCTCGTTTGGAGCTCGGAGATACTGCTCTCCATACAACTTGATCACCATCTTGGCAAACATACGCACGCAATCCGTGGTTGTTTGCACACCAATGCGAAGGTACTCGTCGGTATAATCTGCTGGTATACCGTATGCAATAACCCTCATGGCGGCAGAAATTTTTTGATATGGGCTAAATCCCATGACTTGGGCAGCATTTCTTCTTTGCTTGAAATAATCGCAATTTGCCTCGCAATCTTTGACGATTCTCTCGAACAAAGACCTACGCATTCGGTACCGTCTACGGAAGAGGCGGGGAGGATAGGTCGGTACCTCGGCGAAATAATCTTGCATCAGCTGTTCGTGGCCGAGCGCGCGGTTCCGCGGAATGCACATACGCCCCATCACGGATCCTTTCCGCTGATCCAGCAGCTTCAAGCGGTCCTCCGTTTGCTTCAAGCCGAACAGGAGCACCATCATCTCCGTCTCGTCGTCGTTGAGCAACTCGTCGATGTCGGAATCATCGGAATCCGACGACGACTAATCGGTCGACGTCGCCTCCAAATCCGCCATGTGCACATCCTCCGAAGCCATCTACCACGGGGTACCATACATCAGCCCGAAATCCGACCAATTTACCGGCGGCAACGAAGAAGAACGCGGCGGAATACTCACCGGCGACAAACGGCGGAGAAGACCACGGGCCGGACGGCGGCGCGCGCGCGCGGAGGGACGCGAACCTCGGCCGGGGTGCGGCGGAGGTGCGGCGGGCGTCGGCGCAGCTCGGCGCGGCTCGGCGGACGGCGGAGGGGCGCGGATCTGACGGATTCCAGCGGCGGCGCGCGGGTGGCTGCGGCGGCGCGTGGGGGAAAATGGATGGGGACAACTGAAATGTCCGCGCGCGCTTTCGGAATTGGGATAGTGGTTTCGCCCACTATCCCCGCTCCCACCCCGCACAAGTAGGGGGCGACGACCCGCCCCGTAGTCGAAAACAGCAAAAATCGATGCGGGGGCCGTTTTTACGGGGCGTGCTAGACGGCCGGGTAGACGCGAAACCCTCAAATCGGCGGTTATTATACGGGTTTGCCCCTTTTACGGGGTCTGTTAGACCTGCTCTTAGGACATAAATCTCTTGGCAGTTGCCACACGATTAAGGTGGTCATGCGTGAGAAAAAAATTCCAAAATTTTACCCCTAAGAACTCTCTTTCCTTCTGAGTAAATTAAGAAACCGAAACACAATTTCCCCTTCTTCCCTCATCTCCTCTCCAAAATGCAGCGATCCAATTTGTCTTCTCCATTGGTGTCCATTTACTCGCTTCCAATGGAGATACAGTCGTCATGGTGGTCAGTAGACTCACTCATATGCCTTCTATTTTGGTGAAAAATTAAAAAAACAAAATGCACCCCAAGCATAGAAATATGTAAACCTTCTACTTCCTATAAATAAAGGAATTCTGAACTTGGATTAATTATTTGATATTGCCAAGAGGCGCTGCGCACATGAATGCGCTAACTAGCAGTACGTATTTTTTTTTTTGACGTTAAACATGGGCATTCCATTAAACTAGCAGTACGTATTGATAAGCATTGGCCAGATGAGTAGTATGTCATTCTTTCATTCTTCTGAGGTCGGTGCTGGACTGCTGGGTAGACAATGTACTCCCATGCACTTGTTTCTGTAGTCTTCCTGTGTATAACACCAATTTCACATTCCTAGGCTCTGATTGACTTAGGCGATGGTACAGACCAGTGTGACCGTACGTCCACGTCCACGTGAGAAAAAACTCTAGCTTGCTTATCCAGTTATCCACACAAAAAGTGCAGTAATCAGTTGGCACACAGAACAAACTACTCATATTTTTTACAACAGAGTAGCTAGATAACTTTTTATTACACTTAGATTATGAAAAAATTGTCTAGGTGGCCGGGGAATCCCTATTATAAGGGTTTTTTTCTCAACACACGGCTAAGTGTACGCCATTGTATATTAGAAGAAACCATCAAGAAGATGAAGCATAGAGGGTGATAGCAGATCTAAGAAAAAGCTCAGAGAAAAGGAAAATAACTGTACAAGGCTAACTTTGCTAAGCCTGCAGGTCCTAAGGGCTGCTGGACAAGTATTTTTACCTCCAGCACTGCATAAGGTCATGTTTAGGGGTCCTGCTGTAGATGCTCTAAGATGGATCAATTGCCATAAAACCAACTTGTATGGGCTCCCCCGGACAATAAACTCGACCTTATCCTTGCATCTTCTGGTAATGGGTTTCACGGAGTTATCCCAGTAAAAAATAGTTTAGGATGGTCAAAAATGTACACACAGCATTGGACAAATTTGGAATCTTCAATTGAAGACAGCTTTGTACAGAAATCAAACAACTAAACTCAGCGGAGTTAAAAATAGGAGGACCGTGCTTGCAATACTAGAAATTATTATGGTCACATAAAACAAGAATGTACACAGAGTATTCCATGGGAAACTGCCAATAACAGAATGTGTAACAACACTACAATCTCATAGCAGAGAGCGAAACCAAACTGCCTACACCTACAATGCTCGCGGGGGATTTATTTGATGCATTATCACCCAGCTGCAACCAACATAATGTATAACGCTACAATGTACAGGTCATGAGAGCCGCCGTCGTTAGGCGGATGCAAGGGCGAGTTCGAGATGGAACTTCCCCTGTTCCAACTCAGGGGTATTCCTACAATGAGCACATTAATTGTGAAACATGTATTCCTAGAACTATGATGCCTGTTGTTACATAACACTATAGACGCAGTCGTCGATTATCCAGGCTAAATCTAGTCGCTGGGAGGGTGGAGGCGCTTACACAGGACATGGAGCATGGAGCTCTAGCGCGCCACATAGCTAGAGCATGGTCGATCTGATCGTAAACAAACCTCAGGGGCAAGCTTGCCAAAGCTCAAGTGGTGTTTGATGTGCCTAAGGCTTATTTCCTGCTTCTGCAGCCTGCCAAAGGAACATCCACATCGTTACTTTAGCACTAATATTGCGTTGTTTCTTTCTCTGTGCAGTAACAATAATAACCAGCTGGGAATACAGCGAGATGGTGTACATACCACGAAACGTGGGGAGCGGCGCGTGCTAGATGGTGTTCTAAGGGGAGATCTTGTTGACTGGGAACGAGCCCCTCTCTTTGCATGAGCATCTTGATTCTTTGACCGGTTTCGAGAATGGCTTTGATTGGTGGTGCTTTCGCTTGTGGTATCAACTGACATAGCCGGTGGCGATGAAATCGTCGTGGATGATGTGTCTATGCACAATGAAATTGCAGGATGAGCCCCTGCAGACAGTACAAATCGAACTCTCCATAAAGGGTATAAAAAAATGTACTCCCTCCGATCCGGAAAAAGTGTCTGAAAGGCGCTTTTGCAAACAAGCCCTCGAATTTTATTTTTCCTTAACCCGCACTCCCAAACGGAACCAACCAGACACACACATCGCGGCCTCTCAATCTCGCGCAGCACGCACGCCCGAAGCCGCCTCTGCCCGAACCCACCCACGCCTCCCTCCTCCTCAAAGCCACCGCCGCCGCCTCACCCCAGCCACAGGCGGCGCAGATCCCCGCGCCGGTCATCGTCCGCCCCACCCCAGCCACAGGCGGCGCAGCTCCCCGCGCCGGTCACCGGCCGCCGCCACCCCAGCCGCACGTGGCCCATATCCCCGCGCCGGTCACCGGCCGCCGCCTACGGCTGCCCGCTCTGGTTCCGGTGGCCTGCGTCTGCGAGGGGGATCTGCTCCTCGCCGCCGCACTCTGGCCCTGCGGAGAGGATGGGATTTGACTGGATCGGGGCGAGGAGGCTGGTCCCGGCTGTTGTTTTGTTCATGGGGCTGACTTTGTTTTGATTAATTTGGAAGGGGTTTACTGTAAAACGTTATTACACTATGCCTCCGGACACTTTTTTCGGATCGGAGGGAGTATTTAGAACTTCATGTGGTACTGAAGAACAAAGATTTATGTAGCTCATTATTTTCGTTGAACATAAGTAAGCATATATGAACTAATAAGCATAATATTGCCAAGAAAAGTCGTTTACATAGCTCACTTGATAAGATCGAGAATAAGCAAAATGTGTTAGCTTAGTCATGTGTTAGTCACTGGCAACAATGAAATTCGGGGGAAATATGTGTAAATTGAGGTAAATATTCAATACATACACAGCAAATTACTCTAGAGGAAGACATCGCCAAACTTTGGTAAATGTTATTTCAGAGAAAATGGACTTGTACAGTTTTGAAATGACAACATGTCATATGGATTTAAGAGAGTACCTTTGCTTGCAGCCGCTTGGAATCTTGTTCTCATGATTCTAACAAACTTGAACAGATCGTTAGTGCAGTTCAAATCCTTCACCAGTTCTTCAGAGTCTTTCAGTAATGGAACACATTGAATTACTGTTATCAACAAAATGAGAACTTCAATAACTAGATATTTTCAAATAATATATCAGACGATAGGACTATTGGGCAGAGTTGTAACTCACAGCTATATTCATGTTTGTTGACCTTTATGCAGAAGAAATACTCATTGTCAGGACTTTGCATGTCAACTTTGTTGAAGACAAATTTAACACCTTCAAAATAAGAGAGGAAATGTCACACGCGCTGGTCTTAAGCTAACTTAATGAAACATGTCACTGAAACTTCCATTACCTTCTCCTGCAACAACTTTAAACCCAAGAAACTTACTGTACCACATAATAGCCTCATCTAGGTTCTTCTTCCCTGCCGCATCAAAATTAGCTTCAAGAGCTTCGATTGCTGCCATCAAAAGAAGATGTATCAAGGAATGTATATTTCAGGTTCAGGGTATCCAAGACAAGAGAATCTTGTTGGCGTCAACATAACAACAAATTTCAAGGGAAAAATATATTGGTCCTCAGAGCCAAAAGAGACACAAAGACTGCACTATTAGGACTTATATCTTTAAACCCAACTAAAGCACTTGTAATTTCCTTAGCAGTTTATAGGTCAGATAATCCTATGACCCTTAACACTATTGTTACTAGAACCGTGATAAAGATTTTAATTTTTACCTTGAAGCTGGTGTGAGGTAGCATTTGCATACTCGTCTCTTCTAGCCCTCTGATTCGAGACCAAGCTGCTGAGCTGCTCTTTTGTTGTGGTGGCATTTGATATCGACTCACTGGTGAGCTTACGTTCTGATCCTTTCTTCTGCTGGACTGCAGATATAATTTACAAGACATGAGCCTCTCGGTCAAATGCAGTATAGAAGACAAGGAGCCCAATATGAAATGTGAGACTAACCAACTATTCCACGCAGTGAAGCATTCATAATAAAAAGAAACAACCAGAGTATAATATGCATTCCAGTACTCGAGTGAACAAATGCCAGAAATGCTTACTGGAGAGAGCCTCTGCAAGACCTGCTTCGACTCCCCTGAGCTGGTCCTTTAGCCTGTTGAGTTTTTCTGTCATCCGGAAATACATAAATTAGTAAAATTGACCAGTCGCCCTTGCAACAGTGAGTCACAAATCGTACTAGTACAAAACTTCACCCTAGACCAGATTGGGGAGTGCGAATTTCAGGCGTAAACAAACCGAGATTCGCAAGCATCAGCGAACTGGATACTATTAATTGGTACCGCACGCTCGACAAATTAGTCCCTGAACGCACAGAAGCACGGACCCACGGCACTAGCAAGGCGAATTCCGTGTGTGGGGTGCAGTGCAGATGAAATGGCAACCGCGGAGAAACCCCCAAATGGGAACGAAAGTGTGTGCGTGTGGGTGGGTTGGTCCCGGACGAACGGAGAGGACGTACCTCGGTGTGCGACGTTTTGCTCCGCGAGCGAGCGGGCGGAGAGGAGGGCGTGGCGGAAGGCGGAGGCGGCCGCCGCGTTGCGCTCGCGGCCGTGGTCGATCCGGCGGGCGCACGCCGCGCGGAGCGCCGCCATGTCCCGGCGCAGATCCGCGGGCAGGAACCCTGGTCCTTCGCCGCGGGCGACTTCCATTGCCGCCGCCGAGGAGGAGGATGGCGACGGGCGTGGCGGAGGTGGGTGGCCGTGGGTCGGAGCGGATCCGGTTCAAATTTTGGGCGTTGCCCTGCTTCTCTGTGTGTGTGTGTGTGTGTGGTGAAGAGGGCCTTGATTCAGGCCCAACATATGTTACGGCGTCTGGATCGGCCAGTCCTATAAACAGACTAGGTCTTAGCTTCCGTCCAGTCCTATACACCGTCTACTTGTACCGCACATCTTTGTCGGGTATTGAGTCTCACCTATTTAGCTTTTATTTTTGTTTTTCATTTGTGTTTTTATTGATTTGTTTTTCTTTTTTTGTTAACTTTTTATGTTTATTTTTTCTTTTTGTTCAAATTTGAGAAATATTAAGTTCGAAAGTTATTTAAATATGAAAATTGTTCAAATATAAAAATTATTCAAATTCGAAAATTGTTCAAATTAGGAAAATGTTCATGTAGAAAAAATAATAATGTTTTCAAACTTTTGAAAATGTATAATTTAAAAAAAATCATATTTAAAAAATGTTCAAAGTTGTAAGAAGTTTAGATTTTGGAAAAAAAATAGTTTTTCGAAAAAAGTTCAAATTATTTTTTTGAATTTTTGAAAAACGGAGAAAAAAATAGAAAAGGAAGAGTAGAAAAGGAAAAAAAAAACCTATATAGCACCTCCTGAAAACATCTCCTTGTGCCTATGCCCTCACCTGGTCGGTGCGGCACGAAAAACCTATATATCGCCCATTAGCGTGCAGTAATACTTCACGCACGCTAATGGGGCGACATATGCCTCGGCCCATTAGCACCATATGGCAATGGTTCTGTCGTTGCCTATTCGACGGTGCCTCGGAGGAGGGATCCTCACGAGGGGGAGAAGAAGTAGGGGCCATAGGGCGGATAGTCCTCGGGACGGTGGTACGCGATTTACCCAGCTTCGAAACACCTGCTCGGAGACAGGGCCTACTGCTGCTTGTCTGGAATTATCTGGGCGCTTTCGCGTTGTTACAATGAGTTGTGGTTGTGCCTCTAGGGCCCCCGGGATCCGGCTTATAAAGGCGCACAGATCTAGGATTTACACGGAGAGTCCTAGCCGGAATACAAGTTGCTTAACTACGGAATATTACATTGCCGTGCACATCAAGGATCCGCCTTTCATCTATGCCGTACCGGATCCGGATACTTTATGAGCCTCCACTGATCCGGCCTTTGATACGTCTCCAACGTATCTATAATTTCTGATATTTCATGCTAGTTTTATGACAATACCAACATGTTTTAGTCATACTTTATAATGCTTTTATGCATTTTCCGGAACTAACCTATTAACAAGATGCCGAAGTGCCAGTTCATGTTTTCTGCTGTTTTTGGTTCTAGAAATATTACACAGGAAATATTCTCGGAATTGGACGAAACAAAAGCCATACTTCCTATTTTCCACGGAAGCTTCCAGAGAGCCAGAGAGGGACCAGAGGGGAGCCCTGGGGGCCCCACCCCACATGGCGGTGCGGCCAAGGGGGGGCACCCCCCTATGGTGTGGTCCCCTCGGGACCCCTCCGAGGCTGCCCTTCCGCCTATAAAGTCTTCCGGGGGCAAAAACCCTAAAAAATAAGCCACGGGACGAGAAAAGTTACGCAGCCGCCGCCATCGCGAAGTCAAGTTCGGGGGACAGAAGTCTCTGTTCCGACACGTGATACGTCTCCAACGTATCGATAATTTCTTATGTTCCATGCTACTTTATTGATGATACCTACATGTTTTATGCACATTATATGTCGTATTTACGCATTTTCTGGAACTAACCTATTAACAAGATGCGAGAAGAGCCGATTCTTTGTTTCTGCTGTTTTTGGTTTCGAAATCCTAGTAACGAAATATTCTCGGAATTGGACGAAATCACCGCCCGAGGTCCTATTTTTGCACGAAGCTTCCGAAGACCGAAGGGAGTCGAAGTGGGGCCACGAGGTGGCCAGGTGACGGGCGGCGCGGCCCGGGCCCCGGCCGCGCGGCCCTGTCCCCGGGCCCTCGTGCCGCCTCTTGACCTGCCCTTCCGCCTACAAATAGCCTCCGTCGCGAAACCCCCAGTACCGAGAGCCACGATACGGAAAACCTTCCAGAGAAGCCGCCGCCGCGAATCCCATCTCGGGGGATTCAGGAGATCGCCTCCGGCACCCTGCCGGAGAGGGGATTCATCTCCCGGAGGACTCTTCATCGCCATGATCGCCTCCGGAGTGATGAGTGAGTAGTTCACCCCTGGACTATGGGTCCATAGCAGTAGCTAGATGGTCGTCTTCTCCTAATTGTGCTTCATTGTTGGATCTTGTGAGCTGCCTAATGATGGCGTGTA
This sequence comes from Lolium rigidum, assembly GCF_022539505.1. Lineage (NCBI taxonomy): Eukaryota > Viridiplantae > Streptophyta > Magnoliopsida > Poales > Poaceae > Lolium > Lolium rigidum. The sequence continues at coordinate 13,401,883 of NC_061513.1, forward strand.
ACTCACACGTTCGTTGGGAACCCCAAGAGGAAGGTATGATGCGCACAGTAGCAAGTTTTCCCTCAGAAAGAAACCAAGGTTTAATCGAACCAGTAGGAGCCAAGAAGCACGTTGAAGGTTGATGGTCGCGAAATGTGATGCGGCGCAACACCGAGGATTCCGGCGCCAACGCGGAACCTGCACAACACAACCCAAGTACTTTGTCCCAACGAAACAGTGAGGTTGTCAATCTCACCGGCTTGTCTGTAACAAAGGATTAAACGTATCGAGTGGAAGATGTTTGCAAAGAAAACGAGTAAAACAAGTAGATTGTATGCTATGTAAAGAATAGGACCGGGGTCCACGAGTTCACTAGAGGTGTCTCTCCCATAAGATAAAAGCATGTTGGGTGAACAAATTACAGTCGGGCAATTGACAAATAGAGAAAGGCATAACAATGCATATACATGATATGATAAATATAGTGAGATTTAATTAGGGCATTACGACAAAGTACATAGACCGCCATCCAACTGCATCTATGCCTAAAAAGTCCACCTTCGGAGTTATCATCCGAACCCCCTCCAGTATTAAGTTGCAAAGCAACAGGACAATTGCATTAAGTATGGTGCGTAATGTAATCAACAACTACATCCTTAGACATAGCATCAATGTTTTATCCCTAGTGGCAACAGACACAACACAACCTTAGAACTTTACGTCATCTGTCCCAGTGTAAATGCGAGGCATGAACCCACTATCGAGCATAAATACTCCCTCTTGGAGTTAAGAGTAAAAACTTGGCCAGAGCCTCTACTAGTAACGGAGAGCATGCAAGATCATAAACAACACATGAACAATAGATTGATAATCACCATAATCATAGTACTCTCTATCCATCGGATCCCGACAAACACAACATATAGTATTACGGATAGATGATCTTGATCATGTTAGGCAGCTCACAAGATCCAACAATGAAGCACAACAAGGAGAAGACGACCATCTAGCTACTGCTATGGACCCATGGTCCAGGGGTGAACTACTCACTCATCACTCCGGAGGCGACCATGGCGGTGTAGAGTCCTCCGGGAGATGAATCCCCTCTCCGGCAGAGTGCCGGAGGCGATCTCCGAATCCCCGAGATGGGATTCGCGGCGGCGCGTCTCCGTAAGGTTTTCCGTATCGTGGCTCTCGGTACTGGGGTTTTCGCGACGGAAGCTTTAAGTAGGCGGAGGGTCAACGCGAGGGGCCACACGAGGGGCCCGGGGGTAGGTCGGCGCGGCCGGGGCTTGGGCCGCGCCGGCCACCCTCCTGGCCTCCTCGTGGCCCCACTTCGTTAGGTCTTCGGTCTTCCGGAAGCTTCGTGCAAAAATAGGACCCCGGGCGAAAGTTTCGTCCAATTCCGAGAATATTTCTTTACTAGGATTTCGAAACCAAAAACAGCGAAAACAAAGCAAACTGGCTCTTCGGCATCTTGTTAATAGGTTAGTTCCAGAAAATGCATAAATATGACATATAATGTGCATAAAACATGTAGGTATCATCAATAAAGTAGCATGGAACATAAGAAATTATCGATACGTTGGAGACGTATCAAGCATCCCCAAGCTTAGTTCTCGCTCGTCCCGAGCGAGTAAAACGATAACAAAGATAATTTCTGAAGTGACATGCCATCATAATCTTGATCATACTATTTGTAAACATATGTAATGAATGCAGCGATCAAAGCAAAGGTAATGACATGAGTAAACAACTGAATCATAAAGCAAAGACTTTTCATGAATAGTATTTCAAGACAAGCATCAATCAGTCTTGCATAAGAATTAACTCATAAAGCAATAAATCAAAGTAAAGGTGTTGAAGCAACACATAGGAAGATTAAGTTTCAGCGGTTGCTTTCAACTTGTAACATGTATATCTCATGGATAATTGTCAACATAAAGTAATATAACAAGTGCAATATGCAAATATGTAGGAATCAATGCACAGTTCACACAAGTGTTTGCTTCTTAAGGTGGAAAGAGATAGGTAGACTGACTCAACAATAAAAGTAAAAGAATGGTCCTTCAATGAGGAAAGCATCGATTGCTATATTTGTGCTAGAGCTTTGATTTTGAAAACATCAAGAGAGCATAAAAATAAAGTTTTGAGAGGTGTTTGTTGTTGTCAACGAATGGTAGCGGGTACTCTAACCCCCTTGCCAGACAAACCTTCAAAGAGCGGCTCCCATTTTATTTTATTTTTGGGTGGCACTCCTCCCAACCTTTCTTTCACAAACCGTGGCTAACCGAATCCTCGGGTGCACTGCCAACAATCTCATACCATGAAGGAGTGCCTTTTTATTTTAGTTTTATTATGATGACACTCCTCCCCACCTTTGCTTTCTCAAGCCATGGCTAACCGAATCCTTCGGGTGCCGTCCAACAATCACATACCATGGAGGAGTGTCTATTTTTGTTAATTAATTTGGGACTTGGAATCCCATTGCCAGCTCTTTTTGCAAAATTATTGGATAAGCGGATGAAGCCACTAGTCCATTGGTGAAAGTTGCCCAACAAGATTGAAAGATAAACACCACATACTTCCTCATGAGCTATAAAACATTGACACAAATAAGAGGTAATAACTTTTGAATTGTTTAAAGGTAGCACTCAAGCAATTTACTTTGGAATGGCGGAGAAATACCATGTAGTAGGTAGGTATGGTGGACACAAATGGCATGAATATTGGCTCAAGTATTTGGATGCATGAGAAGTATTCCCTCTCGATACAAGGTTTAGGCTAGCAAGGTTATTTGAAGCAAACTCAAGGATGAACAAGTGCAGCAAGACTCACATAAAAGACATATTGTAAACATTATAAGACTCTATACTTGTCTTCCTTGTTGTTCAAAACTCAATACTAGATATTATCTAGACCTTAGAGAAACCAAATATGCAAATCAAATTTTAGCAAGCTCTATGTATTTCTTCATTAATGGGTGCAAAGCATATGATGCAAGAGCTTAAACATGAGCACAACAATTACCAAGTATCACATTATCCAAGATAGTTTAGAATTACTACATGTAGCATTTTCCAATTCCAACCATATAACAATTTAACGAAGAAGAAACTTCGCCTTGAACATTATGAGTAAAGCCTAAGGACACATGTGTCCATATGCAACAGCGGAGCGTGTCTCTCTCCCACAAAGTGAATGCTAGGATCCATCTTATTCAAACAAAAACAAAAACGAAAACAAACCGACGCTCCAAGTAAAGAACACAAGATGTGATTGAATAAAAATATAGTTTCAGGGGAGGAACCGGATGATGTTGTTGATGAAGAAGGGGATGCCTTGGGCATCCCCAAGCTTAGACGCTTGAGTCTTCTTAAAATATGCAGGGGTGAACCACGGGGGCATCCCCAAGCTTAGAGCTTTCACTCCTCTTGATCATAGTATATCATACTCCTCTCTTGACCCTTGAAAACTTCCTTCACACCAAACTTCAAGCAAACTCATTAGAGGGTTAGTGCACAATTAATAATTCACACATTCAGAGGTGACACAATCATTATTTTCACTTCTGGACATTGCATAATGCTACTGGACATTAATGGATCAAAGAAATAAACCCAACATAGCAAAAGAGGCAATGCGAAATAAAAGGCAGAATCTGTCAAAAACAGAACAGTCCGTAAAGACGAATTTAGTAATGGCACCAGACTTGCTCAAATGGAAAAACTCAAAACTAATGAAAGTTGCGTACATATCTGAGGATCACGCTCGTAAATTGGCAGATTTTTTCGAATTTTCTACAGGGAACTGTGCCCAGATTCGTGACAGACAGCAATGCTGTTTCTGCGCAGCAATCCCAAATATAACATCAACTTTGACATAGAAACTTTACTTGGCACAAAAACATGATAAGGAGAGGTTGCTACAGTAGTAAACAACTTCCAAGACTCAACAAAACAAAAAATTGCTGTAGGTAAAAACATGGGTTGTCTCCCATAAGCGCTTTTCTTTAACGCCTTTCAGCTAGGCGCGAGAAAGTGCAAATCAAGTAACATCGAGAGTAGAAGCATCAACATCATAACTTGTTCTAATAATAGAATCAAAAGGCAACTTCATTCTCTTTCTAGGGAAGTGTTCCATACCTTTCTTGAGAGGAAATTGATATTTAATATTACCTTCCCTCATATCAATAACAGCACCAACAGTTCGAAGAAAAGGTCTTCCCAACACAATTGGACAAGATGCATTGCATTCAATATCCAAGACAACAAAATCAACGGGGACAAGGTTATTGTTAACCGTAATGTGCACATTATCAATCCTCCCCAAAGGTTTCTTTTTAACATTATCGGCAAGATTAACATCCAAATAACAATTCTTCAATGGTGGCAAGTCAAGCATATCATAAATCTTTTTAGGCATAACGAAATACTTGCACCAAGATCACATAAAGCATTACATTCAAAGTCATTGAATTTCATTTTAATGATGGGCTCCCAACCATCCTCTAACTTTCTAGGAATAGAAGTTTCAAGTTTTAGTTTCTCTTCTCTAGCTTTTATGAGAGCATTTGTAATATGTTTTGTAAAAGCTAAATTTATAGCACTAGCATTAGGACTTTTAGCAAGTTTTTGTAAGAACTTTATAACTTCAGAGATGTGGCAATCATCAAAATCTAAATCATTATGAGCTACAGCAATGGGATCATTGTTCCCAAGGTTGGAAAAAATTTCAGCAGTTTTATCACAAGTAGTTTCAGCAGTTTTAGCAATTTCAGGCAGTTTTGTGCGCTTTGCACTAGGAGTAGAAACATTGCCAACACCAATTATTTTACCATTGATAGTAGGAGGTGCAGCAACATGTGAAGAATTAGCATTACTAGTGGTGGTAATAGTCCAAACTTTAGCTACATTATTCTCTTTAGCTAGTTTTTCATTTTCTTCTCTATCCCACCTAGCACGCGAGTTCAGCCATTAATCTTATATTCTCATTAATTCTAACTTGGATGGCATTTGCTGTAGTAGTAATCTTATTATCAATATCATCAGGTTTAGCAGCCATTTTATTAATTAAAGAAGATTGTGATGCGGACATGTATGAGATTCGGGTTTCGAGCATTTGAAATTTTAGTTTGCGGACCGGAAATCTCCCTATTCAAGTTTTCAAGTTGATTTCCTATATTTCTTAACAAGGTAGATTGTTCATTTATGGTTTTAGTAAACAATTGATTTTGCTCATATTGTGATTGCATAAAGTTTTTAGTGGATCTTTCAATTCCTAGCATCCTTTCCTCATATCTACCATAATCATTACCACTAGCAGGATATGGCCTATAGTTATTACCAGGATTGTTCCTATAAGCATTGTTGTTGAAATTATTATTTTTAATGAAATTCACATCAACATTTTCTTCTTGAGCAACCAATGAAACTAAAGGAACATTATTTGGATCAACATTAGATCTACCATTCACAAGCATAGACATAATCACATCAATCTTATCACTCAAGGATGAGGTTTCTTCAACAGAATTTACCTTCTTACCTTGTGGAGCTCTTTCCGTGTGCCATTCAGAGTAATTTATCATCATATCATCAAGAAGTTTTGTAGCCGCCCCCAATGTGATGGACATAAAGGTACCTCCAATAGACTGAATCCAATAAATTCCGCGAAGAAAAATTTAGTCCTGCATAGAAGGTTTGGATGATCATCCAAGTAGTCGATCCATGGGTTGGGCAATTCTTTACCAAAGTTTTCATTCTCTCCCATGCTTGAGCAACATGTTCAGTATCTAATTGCTTAAAATTCATTATGCTACTTCTCAAAGATATAATTTTAGCGGGAGGATAATATCTACCAATAAAAGCATCCTTGCATTTAGTCCATGAATCAATACTATTCTTAGGCAAAGATAGCAACCAATCTTTAGCTCTTCCTCTTAATGAGAAAGGAAACACTTTCAATTTAATAATATCACCATCTACATCTTTATACTTTTGCATTTCACAAAGTTCAACAAAATTATTGAGATGGGCAGCGAGCATCATCGGAACTAACACCGGAAAATTGATCTCTCATGACAAGATTTAATAAAGCAGGTTTAATTTCAAAGAATTCTGCTTGTAGTAGCAGGTGGAGCAATAGGTGTGCATAGGAAATCATTATTATTTGCATTTGTGAAGTCACACAATTTAGTATTTTCATGGTTGGCCATTTTAGCAACGGTAAATAAAACAAACTAGATAAAGTAAATGCAAGTAACTAATTTTTTTGTGTGTTTTTTTTGATATAGAGAGCAAGACAGTAAATATAGTAAAACTAGCAACTAATTTTTTTTGTATTTTGATTTAGTGCAGCAAACAAAGTAGTAAATAAAATAAAGCAAGACAAAAACAAAGTAAAGAGATTGAGAAGTGGAGACTCCCCTTGCAGCGTGTCTTGATCTCCCCGACAACGGCGCCAGAAAAAGAGCTTGATGGCGTGTAACTCACACGTTCGTTGGGAACCCCAAGAGGAAGGTATGATGCGCACAGTAGCAAGTTTTCCCTCAGAAAGAAACCAAGGTTTAATCGAACCAGATAGGAGCCAAGAAGCACGTTGAAGGTTGATGGTCGCGAAATGTGATGCGGCGCAACACCGGGGATTCCGGCGCCAACGCGGAACCTGCACAACACAACCCAAGTACTTTGTCCCAACGAAACAGGTGAGGTTGTCAATCTCACCGGCTTGTCTGTAACAAAGGATTAAACGTATCGAGTGGAAGATGTTTGCAAAGAAAACAGTAAAACAAGTAGATTGTATGCTATGTAAAGAATAGGACCGGGGTCCACAGTTCACTAGAGGTGTCTCTCCCATAAGATAAAAGCATGTTGGGTGAACAAATTACAGTCGGGCAATTGACAAATAGAGAAAGGCATAACAATGCATATACATGATATGATAAATATAGTGAGATTTAATTAGGGCATTACGACAAAGTACATAGACCGCCATCCAACTGCATCTATGCCTAAAAAGTCCACCTTCGAGTTATCATCCGAACCCCTCCAGGTATTAAGTTGCAAAGCAACGAGACAATTGCATTAAGTATGGTGCGTAATGTAATCAACAACTACATCCTTAGACATAGCATCAATGTTTTATCCCTAGTGGCAACAAGCACAACACAACCTTAGAACTTTCGTCACTCGTCCCGAGTGTAAATGCAGGCATGAACCCACTATCGAGCATAAATACTCCCTCTTGGAGTTAAGAGTAAAAACTTGGCCAGAGCCTCTACTAGTAACGGAGAGCATGCAAGATCATAAACAACACATGAACAATAGATTGATAATCACCATAATCATAGTACTCTCTATCCATCGGATCCCGACAAACACAACATATAGTATTACGGATAGATGATCTTGATCATGTTAGGCAGCTCACAAGATCCAACAATGAAGCACAACAAGGAGAAGACGACCATCTAGCTACTGCTATGGACCCATGGTCCAGGGGTGAACTACTCACTCATCACTCCGGAGGCGACCATGGCGGTGTAGAGTCCTCCGGGAGATGAATCCCCTCTCCGGCAGGGTGCCGGAGGCGATCTCCGGAATCCCCCGAGATGGGATTCGCGGCGGCGGCGTCTCCGTAAGGTTTTCCGTATCGTGGCTCTCGATGCGGGGTTTTCGCGACGGAAGCTTTAAGTAGGCGGAGGGTCAACGCGAGGGGCCACACGAGGGGCCCGGGGGTAGGTCGGCGCGGCCGGGGCTTGGGCCGCGCCGGCCACCCTCCTGGCCTCTCGTGGCCCCACTTCGTTAGGTCTTCGGTCTTCCGGAAGCTTCGTGCAAAAATAGGACCACTGGGCGAAAGTTTCGTCCAATTCCGAGAATATTTCTTTACTAGGATTTACGAAACCAAAAACAGCGAGAAAAACAGCAAGCTGGCTCTTCGGCATCTTGTTAATAGGTTAGTTCCAGAAAATGCATAAATATGACATATAATGTGCATAAAACATGTAGGTATCATCAATAAAGTAGCATGGAACATAAGAAATTATCGATACGTTGGAGACGTATCACCTAACATGATCAAGATCATCTATCTGTAATACTATATGTTGTGTTTGTCGGGATCCGATGGATAGAGAATACTATGTTATGGTGATTATCAATCTATTGTTTATGTGTTGTTTATGATCTTGCATGCTCTCCGTTATTAGTAGAGGCTCTGGCCAAGTTTTTGCTCTTAACTCCAAGAGGGAGTATTTATGCTCGATAGTGGGTTCATGCCTTCATTGACACTGGGACGAGTGACGGAAAGTTCTAAGGTTGTGATGTGTTGTTGCCACTAGGGATAAAACATTGATTCTATGTCTAAGGATGTAGTTGTCGATTACATTACGCACCATACTTAATGCAATTGTCTGTTGCTTTGCAACTTAATACTGAATGGGGTTCGGATGATAACCTGAAGGTGGACTTTTTAGGCATAGATGCAGTTGGATGGCGGTCTATGTACTTTGTCGTAATGCCCGATTAAATCTCACTATATTTATCATATCATGTACATGCATTGTTATGCCTTTCTCTATTTGTCAATTGCCCGACTGTAATTTGTTCACCCAACATGCTTTTATCTTATGGGAGAGACACCTCTAGTGAACTGTGGACCCCGGTCCTATTCTTTACATCGCATACAACCTACTGCAATACTTGTTTTACTGTTTTCTTGCAAACAATCATCTTCCACACAATACGGTTAATCCTTTGTTACAGCAAGCCGGTGAGATTGACAACCTCACTTGTTTCGTTGGGGCAAAGTACTTGGGTTGTGTTGTGCGGGTTCCACGTTGGCGCCGGAATCCCTGTTGTTGCGCCGCATCACATTTCACCACCATCAACCTTCAACGTGCTTCTTGACTCCTACTCGGTCCGATTAAACCTTGGTTTCTTTCGAGGGAAAACTTGCCGCTGTGCGCATCATACCTTCCTCTTGGGGTTCCCAACGGACGTGTACATCTACGCGCATCAAGCACTTTTCCGGCGCCGTTGCCGGGAGATCAAGACACGCTGCAAGGGGAGTCTCCACTTCCCAATCTCTTTACTTTGTTTTTGTCTTGCTTTATTTTATTTACTACTTTGTTTGCTGCACTTAAACAAAACACACAAAAAAGTAGTTGCTAGTTTTACTTTATTTACTGTCTTGTTTCTTTATATCAAAAACACAAAAAAATTAGTTACTTGCATTTAATTTATTTTGTTATCATGTCTAGCCCTGAACTTTATCTTGAATTAGGACATGATGTGTTTGAAGAGAAAATTAAAAAACCCATGGAACTTTGTTTGCAAAATAGTTGTAGCAATGTTATTAGCATGAACTCTTTGAACACCATTATTGCTAAAGCTATGGAAGAATTTAAGCTTGGGGAAGGCTGGTTGTGATATTTTTAGTCCCCCAAGCATTGAGGAGAAAATTTACTTTGATGATACTTTACCTCCTATATATGATGCTTGCAATGATGAATATGATATTTTCAGTCCACCTACTATTGAGGAGAAAATTAATTATGATTCCAATATGCCTCCTATATATGATGATTATGGTGATGAGAATAATAGTGATAGCTATTTTGTTGAATTTGCTCCCACTACAACTAATAAAATTGATTATGCTTATGTGGAGAGTAATAATTTTATGCATGTGGCTCATGACAAGAATGTTTTATGTGATAGTTATATTGTTGAGTTTGTTCATGATGCTACTGAAAATTATTATGAGAGAGGGAAACATGATTATATGCATCTTAATAATATTAAGTTTCCACTCTTTATGTTGAGAATCTTGAAATTGCACTTGTATTGCTTCTCTATGCTTGTCACTTTGTTCTTCATGAATTTATTTGTGTACAAGATTCCTTTTCATAGGAAGTGGGTTAGGTTTAAATGTGTTTTGAATTTTCTTCTTGATGCTCTCTTTTGCTTCAACTCTTATTTATTGCGAGAGTATCATTAAAATTACTGAGCCCATCTTAATGGCTATAAAGAAAGCACTTCTTGGGAGATAACCCATGTGTTTATTTTACTACAGTAATTTTTGTTTTGTTGAGTCTTGGAAGTTGTTTACTACTGTAGCAACCTCTCCTTATCATGTTTTTGTGCCAAGTAAACTTTCTATGTTAAAGTTGATGTTATATTTGGGATCGCTGCATAGAAACAGCATTGCTGTCTGTCACGAATCTGAGCCTAAGTCTCTGTAGAAAATTCAAAAAAATCTGCCAATTTACGAGCGTGATCCTCAGATATGTATGCAACTTTCATTAGTTTTGAGTTTTTCCATTTGAGCAAGTCTGGTGCCATTTTAAAATTCGTCTTTATGAACTGTTCTGTTTTTGACAGATTCTGCCTTTTATTTCGCATTGCCTCTTTTGCTATGTTGGATGAATTTCTTTGATCCACCAATGTCCAGTAGCTTTATGCAATGTCCAGAAGTGTAAAGAATGATTGTGTCACCTCTGAATATGTGAATTATTTGTGCACTAACCCTCTAATGAGTTTGCTTGAAGTTTGGTGTGAAGGAAGTTTTCAAGGGTCAAGAGAGGAGTATGATATACTATGATCAAGAGGAGTGAAAGCTCTAAGCTTGGGGATGCCCCCGTGGTTCACCCCTGCATATTATAAGAAGACTCAAGCGTCTAAGCTTGGGGATGCCCAAGGCATCCCCTTCTTCATCGACAACATCATCAGGTTCCTCCCCGAAACTATATTTTTATTCGGTCACATCTTGTGTTCTTTACTTGGAGCGTCGGTTTGTTTTTGTTTTTGTTTTTGTTTGAATAAAATGGATCCTAGCATTCACTTTGTGGGAGAGAGACACGCTCCGCTGTTGCATATGGACAAATATGTCCTTAGGTTGTACTCATAATGTTCAAGGCGAAGTTTCTTCTTCGTTAAATTCTTATATGGTTGGAATTGGAAAATGCTACATGTAGTAATTCTAAAAAGTCTTGGATAATGTGATACTTGGCAATTGTTGTGCTCATGTTTAAGCTCTTGCATCATATGCTTTGCACCCATTAATGAAGAAATACATAGAGCTTGCTAAAATTTGATTTGCATATTTGGTCTCTCTAAGGTCTAGATAATATCTAGTATTGAGTTTTGAACAACAAGGAAGACGGTGTAGAGTCTTATAATGTTTACAATATATCTTTTATGTGAGTTTTGCTGCACCGGTTCATCCTTGAGTTTGCTTCAAATAACCTTGCTAGCCTAAACCTTGTATCGAGAGGGAATACTTCTCATGCATCCAAAATCCTTGAGCCAACTACTATGCCATTTGTGTCCACCATACCTACCTACTACATGGTATTTCTCCGCCATTCCAAAGTAAATTGCTTGAGTGCTACCTTTAAAATTCCATCATTCACCTTTGCAATATATAGCTCATGGGACAAAATAGCCTTAAAAACTATCGTAGTATTGAATATGTACTTATGCACTTTATCTTTTATTAAGTTGCTTGTTGTGCGATAACCATGCTTACGGGGAACGCCATCAACTATTCTTTGTTGAATATCATGTGAGTTGCTATGCATGTCCGTCTTGTCCGAAGGATCTATCACCTTAATGATTGGAGCATGCAAATTGTTAGAGAAGAACATTGGGCCGCTAACTAAAGCCATGAATCATGGTTGAAGTTTCAGTTTTGGACATATATCCTCAATCTCATATGAGAATAATAATTGTTGCTACATGCTTATGCATTAAAGAGGAGTCCATTATCTCGTTGTCCATGTTGTCCCGGTATGGATGTCTAAGTTGAGAATAATCAAATGCGAGAAATCCAAAATGCGAGCTTTCTCCTTAGACCTTTGTACAGGCGGCATGGAGGTACCCCTTTGTGACACTTGGTTGAAACATGGAATTGCAAAGATCCGGTAGTCCAAGCTAAGTAGGACAAGGTGTGGGCACTATTAGTACACTATGCATGAGGCTTGCAACTTGTAAGATATAATTTACATAACTCATATGCTTTATTACTACCGTTGACAAAATTGTTTCATGTTTTCAAAATAAAAGCTCTAGCACAAATACAGCAATCGATGCTTTCCTCTTTGAAGGACCTTTCTTTTACTTTTATTGTTGAGTCAGTTTACCTATCTCCCTCCACCTTAAGAAGCAAACACTTGTGTGAACTATGCATTGATTCCTGCATACTTGCATATTGCACTTGTTATATTACTTTATGTTGACAATATCCATGAGATATACATGTTATAAGTTGAAAGCAACCGCTGAAACTTAATCTTCCTTTGTGTTGCTTCAACACCTTTACTTTGATTTATTGCTTTATGAGTTAACTCTTATGCAAGACTTATTGATGCTTGTCTTGAAGTGCTATTCATGAAAAGTCTTTGCTTTATGATTCACTTGTTTACTCATGTCATTACCATTGTTTTGATCGCTGCATTCATTACATATGTTTACAAATAGTATGATCAAGATTATGATGGCATGTCACTTCGAAATTATCTTTGTTATCGTTTTACCGCTCGGGACGAGCGGAACTAAGCTTGGGGATGCTTGATACGTCTCCAACGTATCGATAATTTCTTATGTTCCATGCTACTTTATTGATGATACCTACATGTTTTATGCACATTATATGTCGTATTTACGCATTTTCTGGAACTAACCTATTAACAAGATGCCGAAGAGCCGATTCTTTGTTTTCTCGCTGTTTTTGGTTTCAGAAATCCTAGTAAGGAAATATTCTCGGAATTGGACGAAATCAACGCACAGGGTCCTATTTTTGCACGAAGCTTCCAGAAGACCGAAGAGGAGTCGAAGTGGGGCCACGAGGTGGCCAGGTGACAGGGCGGCGCGGCCCTGTCCCCTGGGCCCCTCGTGCCGCCTCTTGACCTGCCCTTCCGCCTACAAATAGCCTCCGTCGCGAAACCCCCAGTACCGAGAGCCACGATACGGAAAACCTTCCAGAGACGCCGCCGCCGCGAATCCCATCTCGGGGGATTCGGGAGATCGCCTCCGGCACCCTGCCGGAGAGGGGATTCATCTCCCGGAGGACTCTTCATCGCCATGATCGCCTCCGGAGTGATGAGTGAGTAGTTCACCCCTGGACTATGGGTCCATAGCAGTAGCTAGATGGTCGTCTTCTCCTAATTGTGCTTCATTGTTGGATCTTGTGAGCTGCCTAACATGATCAAGATCATCTATCCGTAATACTATATGTTGTGTTTGTCGGGATCCGATGGATAGAGAATACTATGTTATGGTGATTATCAATCTATTGTTTATGTGTTGTTTATGATCTTGCATGCTCTCCGTTATTAGTAGAGGCTCTGGCCAAGTTTTTGCTCTTAACTCCAAGAGGGAGTATTTATGCTCGATAGTGGGTTCATGCCTTCATTGACACCGGGACGATGTGACGAAAGTTCTAAGGTTGTGATGTGTTGTTGCCACTAGGGATAAAACATTGATTCTATGTCTAAGGATGTAGTTGTCGATTACATTACGCACCATACTTAATGCAATTGTCTGTTGCTTTGCAACTTAATACTGAATGGGGTTCGGATGATAACCTCGAAGGTGGACTTTTTAGGCATAGATGCGGTTGGATGGCGGTCTATGTACTGTGTCGTAATGCCCGATTAAATCTCACTATATTTATCATATCATGTACATGCATTGTTATGCCTTTCTCTATTTGTCAATTGCCCGACTGTAATTTGTTCACCCAACATGCTTTTATCTTATGGGAGAGACACCTCTAGTGAACTGTGGACCCCGGTCCTATTCTTTACATCGCATACAACCTACTGCAATACTTGTTTTACTTGTTTTCTTGCAAACAATCATCTTCCACACAATACGGTTAATCCTTTGTTACAGCAAGCCGGTGAGATTGACAACCTCACTGTTTCGTTGGGGCAAAGTACTTGGGTTGTGTTGTGCGGGTTCCACGTTGGCGCCGGAATCCCTGTTGTTGCGCCGCATCACATTTCGCCACCATCAACCTTCAACGTGCTTCTTGACTCCTACTGGTCCGATTAAACCTTGGTTTCTTTCTGAGGGAAAACTTGCCGCTGTGCGCATCATACCTTCCTCTTGGGGTTCCCAGCGGACGTGTACATCTACGCGCATCAGCACGCCGCCGGGACGGGGAATTGCCCTCGGAATCCATCTCCATCGACACCACCGCCATCTTCATTGCCGTTGCTGTCTCCCATGATGAGGAGGGAGTAGTTCTCCCCCGAGGCTGAGGGCTCTACCGGTAGCTATGTGGTTAATCTCTCTCTCTCATTTACCTCAATACAATGATCTCATGAGCTGCCTTACATGATTGAGATCCATATGATGAGCTTTGTATCACTATTAATCTATGTGCTACTCTAGTGATGTTATTAAAGTATTCTATTCCTCCTCCATGATGTAAAGGTGACAGTGTGTGCATCATGTAGTACTTGGCGTAGGTTATGATTGTAATCTCTTGTAGATTATGGAGTTAACTATTACTATGATAGTATTGATGTGATCTATTCCCCCTTGCATAGCTATTGGTGACAGTGTGTATGCTATGTTAGTACTCGGTCTAAATTGCAACGGTCTATTATGCACTCTAGAGGTTAATTTAATATGAACTTCGGATGTTGTGGAGCTTGTTTACTCCGGCTTGAGGGACCTCTTGTATCCCTACACAATGAATGGTGTTTGTTATCCAACAAGAGAGTGTTTGAAAGTAGCACAAGTGAGGAGAATTTATTTATTTATTATGTGATCAATGTTAAGAGTGTCCACTAGTGAAAGTATGATCCCTAGGCCTTGTTTCTAAGCATTGAAACACCGTTTCCAACAAGTTCTGTTACATGTTTGCTTGCTGCCATCTTTATTTCAGATTGCAATTGTTACTTACAATCATCCATATCACTTGCATTTTACTATCTCTTCGCCGAACTAGTGCACCTATACATCTGACAAGTGTATTAGGTGTGTTGGGGACACAAGAGACTTCTTGTATCTTAATTGCAGGGTTGCTTGAGAGGAATATCTTTGACCTCTACCTCCCCGAGTTCGATAAACCTTGGGTGATTCACTTAAGGGAAACTTGCTGCTGTTCTACAAACCTCTGCTCTTGGAGGCCCAACACTGTCTACAAGAATAGAAGCACACGTAGACATCAAGCTATTTTCTGGTGATACGCGCGAAGCACACGTCCGTTGGGAACCCCAAGTGGAAGGTATGATGCGTATAGAAGCAAGTTTCCCTCAGTATGAAACCAAGGTTATCGAACCAGTAGGAGCCAAGAAGCACGTGAAGGTTGTTGGTGGAGGAGTATAGTGCGGCGCAACACCAGTTAAACCGGCGCCAACGTGGAACCTGCACAACACAATCAAGATACTTTGCCCCAACGTAACAGTGAGGTTGTCAATCTCACCGGCTTGCTGAAAACAAAGGATTAAACGTATCGAGTGGAAAATGGTGTTTGTTTGCAAAGAACGAGTAAAGAACAATGATTGCGATAGATTGTATTCAGATGTAAAAGAATGGACCGGGGTCCACAGTTCACTAGTGGTGTCTCTCCAATAAGATAACTAACATGCTGGGTGAACAAATTACAGGTGGGCATTTGACAAATAAAGATTCAATACATATCAATGATGATTACTATGAGATTTAATCAGGGCATTACAACAAAGTACATAGACCGCTATCCAGCATGCATCTATGCCTAAATAATCCACCTTCGGGTTAGCATCCGCACCCCCTCCAGTATTAAGTTGTAAACAACGAGATAATTGCATTAAGTATGGTGCGTAATGTAATCAACACAAATATCCTTAAACAAAGCATCGATGTTTTATCCCTAGTAGCAACGAGCACATCCACAACCTTAGAACTTTCTGTCACCGTCCCAGATTAAATGGAGGCATGAACCCACTATCGAGCATAAATACTCCCTCTTGGAGTTACAAGTATCAACTTGGCCGAGCCTCTACTAGCAACGGAGAGCATGCAAGAACATAAACAACACATATATGATAGATTGATAATCAACTTGACATAATATTCTAGATTCATCGGATCCCACCAAACACAACATGTAGCATTACAAATAGATGATGTTGATCATGTTAGGCAGCTCACAAGATCTAAACAATGATGGCACAAGCGGAGAAGACAACCATCTAGCTACTGCTATGGACCCATTGCTATGTTCCTTTACTTGTCCATATTGCCATTGCTATGTTCCTTTACTTGTCCCATTTTAATTATCGCATATTTGTCCCTTTACTTGTCCCATTTACTCTAATGTGAGCCACTTGTAGAATTACATGCTATAGAACTTGTCTATATTGCCATTGCTATGTTCCTTTACTTGTCCCATTTTAATTGTCGCATATCTGTCCCATTTTAATTGTCGCATATTTGTCCCATTTTAATTGTCGCAGATTAAAGGAAGAATCATATGACTTGTGAATGTGTTGACGTCAGAAACCCACCGGCGGGCAGCGACTGGTCAACACCGTAGAGCCGGGAACAACTAGGGCTGCGGCTGGCCCCAGTCCCTCAGAGCGACGGCCCGCAAAGCCTCCTGGTCGCGCGCCGATGCAAATTGCAAGGGCGTGCCACCCGACCTATACCTGGTCGGGAAGGTGTGGATGATGCCTCGCTTAGTTTCCTGCAGGGGCACACACGTACACGTTAAATACGAGCCTCGATCGGCTCTCAGGTTATCCTGTGAATCGGCTCATGGAGCCGATTCACCCATGATTCGTCCAAGGTGGCTGAATATATGGTGGTCCTGCTTGATCAAGATAAAGCATATGAGATCCATGACGATTTAGGGTTTTCACCGCATAATCGGATCATCCTACTCACGATTGGGCCTCGCGCTCGCGCACGGTGATCGTAAGCCAAACCTAGACAAGGCCTAAAAACCAACACGAGGTTGATCCTCGGAACGTCCTGTCTAGGGCCAGCAAACTACACCCTACACGCCGCTGGATCCTCCAACCCTTTGTAAGGCCTAACTATTGCAGATGTTAAACTAATCCTTGATGAATCAAGGAGCAACCGTAACGGATCAGATCTACTAAATAAAGATCAAGCGGGGTGCCGCCCCTGCACCCATGATGAGGCACAAGGACGGCTAGATGCGCAAGGGTTGCACTACGACAGCATATGATACTAAGAACAATGCTAACCCTAACACATCTATGATAACTACGTTGCTCGCCATCAAAAAGGCTTCGGCACGAGCAACGCATGAACAACGTAGGCAGGCTCGTGCTGCCTAGATCGCAAGATGCGATCTAGGCAGCATGGTGCTACCGGGGAAACCCTCGAGACGAAGGGGTTGGCGATGCGCCGAGATTGGTTTGTGTTGAACGTTGGTTGTTGTTTATTCCATAAACCCTAGATACATATTTATAGTCCAGGGGACTTTCTAATGTGGGCGTGCACTAAACCGTGCACGAGATAAATTCTAACTTCTACATAACCTACTATAAAGATACACGGGCTAACTAGCCCAAACTTGGTAAACAAGGCCGATTCACATATCTCTTCTATATGTATATCTTCAAATCCGTCTTGATCGCGGCCCCCCTCTGGCTCGGTCAAATTCTAGTGATAACACATGCCCCCCTGGTTTTGGAAATGACATTTCCAAAATCATTACGCTTTTCCTTCGTCGGGTCATGTCGTGGCAGAGCAGAACCGTCGCAGAGTCCTTCATCATGACAACTTGCCTTCCCAACCCCTCTGCACGATTTGACAGTTTCGGCACCACGTCCTCGGAAATTGTTTGAGCATCAAATCTCCAAGATATCCCCTTCATTTAACCGCATCAAACAGTTCTCTTCCTCATCCCCTTCGCATTAGCCTTCAAAAAACCCTCCTCTGCCACCATGTCTTTGTCTTCTTCGTCTTCCTCCTCATCGGATCCTTCCTATGTGTCCTCTCCCATCCGAGAGTCGACGCCTGAGTGGGGTACGCTGGCGGCATACGACATTCTTGCCCCAACGGCGTGGGACCAAAAGGACCACGACTTCTCTGTCTGGTCAGAGGATGACAAATCCCTGACCGACGGGGAGAGTGACCCCCTCCTCCTTGCTGACGGGGACCCGGAGGAGGAGAGCGACGACGATCGCCTCTCCTGGGCGGACTTCACCACCTCCGATGAGGAGGAGGAGGAGGAGGAGGACAGCTTCTCCGACGAGCCCCCGGCCAAGCGATTTTGCCCCTGGCCGGGGAACCTTAGCGACTTCGACAGCGACGACGACGCTGACGAGGAGGATGAAGACAATGAAGGCCCCGCCGGCGACCGCTGGAGCAGCGATGAAGAGCCGGCAGGGAGCAGCGCCGACAGCGGTGATGACGGCGACGATGAGGGCAGCAATGGCCCGTAGATGGGATCCTTAGACTAGGACCAGCAGTAGTAGATAGGGCACTGTATCCCCTAGCAACTCCTTTTGAGAGCAATTTTAGCTCTTCATGTAAGAATCTGGCTATCAATGAAGAACTCTCCTTAATTTGATCTTGCCGATTCCCTGTATGCTAATTTAGCCAGTTCTTCCTCATCTAGCTTTGCCGACTACTATCCTGATCCATGCTCCATGAGCCGATAGCAACGCACCGGATCCATATGAGAAATTTCGAGATAGATCAATTCAGACCCAAGATTCCCGTCGAACAGGACCAAACCGTAGTCGTGCAAACCTTAAACCTCAGAAATTCAAACCTCCTGAGCTTTATGTTAGCTTAAATCGGCAAGACTCCAGAGTCAACGCCTTCAGGAGAATTTTAGGACCACTGCTGCAAATCCTGACTGCTTACGACTTTTCTTGCGACGCTCTGTTCTTTGCAGCAACACACTGGTCCAAAGCCTGTCAATTATGACGGCTTTCTCTTCGAACTAGAGGTTCTATTCTGCAAGAATTCGCCATCTTTTAACCAAACTGTGATACAGCCGATTCCAACAAGATTGGTTCCTTAGAACGAAAAACCCTTTAGGGCGAGCTGCCCCCCGAGCCTCAGTCAAGGCGAGAATAGTAAATGAACCAACCAGATACGTCAGCATTGGCTTCCACGCTATACTGCAGAACCAGCCGATTCCAATGAAATCGGCTTCTCATGGTAGGGATATTCCAGGGCAAGCTGACCCCCGAGTTTCTTCAGCTTTCATCAATGTAGCAGAAAAAACTTCTACCCAAAGAGCCGATGCACCAAACAAGGCTTAGAAAGATCAACCACCCCCTTGAACTAAGAAGCCCCAAATGTAGTGGCTCTCCAACTCTTTTGTGAGTCCCCAAGTTGTAATGCAGCAATCAACCGATTCTAACCAGATCGGCTTTTAAGAGCAGCGGACCTTCAGAGTGAGTTGTCCCCCCGAGCTTTTTTGGTTCAATGCGGGAGCTCTTTGACGAGAGTGTTGATGAAATTGTCGCCCTGATCATTGGCTGATCGTTGCCCTGATGAGAGTTCCGCAGCCAAATGGTTGATCATTGGCGGTTCTCATGATCCTAGCCCGATCTGCATATTCACGTTGTTTCTTGTTGCTGGCCGGGGCTGCGGTCCTTCGTCTTGCAAACTACTAGTGGCTCTAATGAACCAAGAGTGGCACTGGACGCCAACACTGATGTTCCTGCTCACCCTGCCGAACCTGCCAACTAAAATGGCCCTGGGTTTCCATTTGCAACAGTTGTATTCCTTGAGTCGATGGCCATGCATATCCTCAAGTCGATGTCTGCGCATCGGCTGTGCTCAATTTTTTAAATTTTTAGGCCGATTTGTGTATCGGCCCCCATACTTGATAATATTTATCTCATACCCTCATGTTTTATCCACCTAGGTGCCCCCCCGAGCCGATTCTGTCAAGAGAATTGATGGTATCGGCTCTTCAGGCAGTCCCTGTTGGGTCAAACGTTGATCCCAGGCAAAATAGATGGTGAGAATAATCTTGGCCGATTGCTGGAATCGGCCTCCACGTTGCTTGTTCGATGAAGGTTTTGTAATGTTCCTCCACAAATTTTTGGGGCCGATCACAAGGATCAGCCTCACCAAATTTGTCCATCGATGTTGTTCTTGTTACACGGTCAGTCCGGTGGATAGAACCAGCCTTACCCCGTTCTTTGTCACATCGATGCGTTCGCAGTCGTCCAAATTGATGCCCGAGAGTGGTTCTTGGCCTGATGTCTCCCAAATGCCCATGCCGGCTGTTGAAATCTCGGCTGAATCATCGGCGTGGACGACTTCCACTTCATCTCCATCCCATCGTATTAGGCATTGGTGCATCGTGGATGGGATGCAACAGTTGGCGTGGATC
This sequence comes from Lolium rigidum, assembly GCF_022539505.1. Taxonomy (NCBI): domain Eukaryota; kingdom Viridiplantae; phylum Streptophyta; class Magnoliopsida; order Poales; family Poaceae; genus Lolium; species Lolium rigidum. Next base: position 13,422,196 of record NC_061513.1, read on the forward strand.
CAATCCCTCCCTAACAGTACAGCATAGGTGCTTTTGCTGTCGACAATAAAGAACGTCGTAGGGACAGTCTTCCTTCCTACGGTCAGATCCACGTTTAGAACACCTTGTGCGTCAGCTGCTTGGCCGTTGAAATCGCTCAGTGTTACATTGGTTTTGATCAAATCCGAGCTGGAGCGTCCCAACCGACGTAGCATGGAGTATGGCATAATGTTGATCGCCGCTCCGGTGTCCACCAACATCTTGTTGACAAGCTGCCCATTGATGTAACCTCGCAAGTACGGGGCCTTCGGATGCTCGTAACTCCTTTCTCGTGGCTTCTCGAAGATGACCGGCCGTGGGCCGCGATCCAATTGCGCCACAGGTGCTTCATATAACCTTGGAGCGCTAAATTCCGCTCGGAAGGATGAAGACCATGTTTGTGCCAGCCGATGTTTCATCATCGGCTTTCCTTTGCTTAGGGCGCCACTCTTTCCTTTGCGGCCGACCTTCTTCATCCAGGGTTCGCTGAATTTTGGCGGCCAGGTCAGGCCGTGCCTTCCTCAACGTGTGCAGATATAACCTTTCGGCTTCTTCCAACGCACGTAGTCGTTGAACCCTTCGTTTTTGAGAGTGGCTGAGCCCATCAGGACACCATCTTGGCCGATGACATTTATCCTCTTCATCATCGTCCTCTAGTTCCTCGCGATCTTCCATCTGAACAGACTCAGCATGCTTGCTCCAAGGCGGGAGGGGCCCTAGACGCTCGAACACGGCCACCTTAGCTGTACCCTTCTTCTTTTGTTTACATTCTGGGCAATTGCCGATCGTTGGCAATCGGCTCATTCCGGAGTCCCAGCAGTGTCTGAAGAAGGGGCAGTCCCAGTGCCTATCCACGTTGTCCGGCTCCCTTGACCCTCCTCTAGCGTGACGTTCGTACCCGTCGTTGCCTCCGTCACGCTGACGGTACCTCCTGTCCTCTGCATTGGACCGATGACTTCTTTTATCGTCTTCGTCGTAGTGCCGACGTCGGTCATATTGCTGCTCATACTTGTTGAGGAGATGTACGGCGCGTGGGTGTTGATACCATGTACTCTTCACCTCCTCTGTAGTTAGGTACCGTCTATCGTCGCCTTGGGGCCGGTCGCGTGGAGCGGCCTCCTCTTTCTCTTTGCCACGAGAGTGGCTGCTCTCTGCCTTGTCCGCGTCATGGCGAATCACGAACCCTGCCATATTGGCATCGAAAGAGAACCCTGGTTCTCTTATGGAGTGGCTGAGATCGACCGTGTTGACATCAGGCAACGGACGTGTGTCTCCGTCGAGCTTGATGCCGTGCGAACTGGTCTTCCCACAGGAGCCGACGAGTTCGGTTCCGAGGACCGCCTTGACCTTGTTATGCTTCTTCTTGAGCTTGTCAGCCAGGTCCTCGTACTTGACCGGAGTGCTTTCTGCCATCTCAGATGTAGATGGCGATGTGGTGGATGTGGTGGACGTTGAAGATGGTCCCACCGGGCGTGCCAGAATGTGTTGACGTCAGAAACCCACCGGCGGGCAGCGACTGGTCAACACCGTAGAGCCGGGAACAACTAGGGCTGCGGCTGGCCCCAGTCCCTCAGAGCGACGGCCCGCAAAGCCTCTCGGTCGCGCGCCGATGCAAATTGCAAGGGCGTGCCACCTGACCTATACCCGGTCGGGAAGGTGTGGATGATGCCTCGCTTAGTTTCTGCAGGGCACACACGTACACGTTAAATACGAGCCTCGATCGGCTCTCGGGTTATCCTGTGAATCGGCTCATGGAGCCGATTCACCCATGATTCGTCCAAGGTGGCCGAATATATGGTGGTCCTGCTTGATCAAGATAAAGCATATGAGATCCACGACGATTTAGGGTTTTCACCGCATAATCGGATCATCCTACTCACGATTGGGCCTCGCGCTCGCGCACGGTGATCGTAAGCCAAACCTAGACAAGGCCTAAAAACCAACACGAGGTTGATCCTCGGAACGTCCTGTCTAGGGCCAGCAAACTACACCCTACACGCCGCTGGATCCTCCAACCCTTTGTAAGGCCTAACTATTGCAGATGTTAAACTAATCCTTGATGAATCAAGGAGCAACCGTAACGGATCAGATCTACTAAATAAAGATCAAGCGGGGTGCCGCCCCGCACCCATGATGAGGCACAAGGACGGCTAGATGCGCAAGGGTTGCACTACGACAAGCATATGATACTAAGAACAATGCTAACCCTAACACATCTATGATAACTACGTTGCTCGCCATCAAAAAGGCTTCAGCACGAGCAACGCATGAACAACGTAGGCAGGCTCGTGCTGCCTAGATCGCAAGATGCGATCTAGGCAGCATGGTGCTTACCGGGGAAACCCTCGAGACGAAGGGGTTGGCGATGCGCCGAGATTGGTTTGTGTTGAACGTTGGTTGTTGTTTATTCCATAAACCCTAGATACATATTTATAGTCCAGGGGACTTTCTAATGTGGGCGTGCACTAAACCGTGCACGAGATAAATTCTAACTTCTACATAACCTACTATAAAGATACACGGGCTAACTAGCCCAAACTTGGTAAACAAGGCCGATTCACATATCTCTTCTATATGTATATCTTCAAATCCGTCTTGATCGCGGCCCCCCTCTGGCTCGGTCAAATTCTGGTGATAACAGAATCTCATGATTTTGCTTTCAAACTTGTAGGATGTGCATCAAGGACGTCGATCTTCGCCGTTGTGGCCTACATGTGGAGCTTGTGTTGATGGTCTTTGTAACCATCATGTTTGGACTTGTAGCATGTACCTTGTGGACTCTATGTTACTATGGATTTGTATTATGTTGCTATGGACTCTATTGTTGTTATGGACTATATGTTGTTATGGAGCTGGTGTATTGGGTTACCACTATGGTTATTGTTGATCTGGTCATATATCTATTCATCTGGTACTATATCTGCTACTATATTGTCCATCTTGTATTTGAAATGCAGGGATGAAATGAAAATAAACAAAAAATGGCAAAACCTGGGCCAAAGTTGCACGCGGCAGCAGTCTATACACCTGGGAAGCTTCGGGTCAACCTGGGAAGAGGCTTTGCCATGTACCTGGGCAAAACACACGGCAAAGGGTTTAGGGTTAGTCGTGTGCCAGGCGTAGACACACGGCAAAGGGTTTAGGGTTTGCCATGTGCCACGCAGGAAAACACACAACAAAGGGAAGGCACACGTGGCAGACTCGCTGTGGTCGTTAGTAGACACACGGCAAAGTTTGAAAAGTTTGAAAACTTTGCCGTGTGTTTTTTGTGGTACACGGCAAAGAATCGAGCGCCGTCAGCCCGTCCCAAACCGTCAAGTTACTTTTCTGTGCCGAGCAGAGGGGAAATACACACGGCAAAGATGTATACCGTGTACTTGTTGAAAGACACACGGCAAAGTTGCCGTGGAAAAAGGTGTCGTGTACCTTTTGCCGTGTGTCGACACACAGCAAAGGCTTTGCCGTGTTCCGCAGCCCCTTTGCCATGTATATCCCGAACACGGCAAAGGAGGAATCTCCGGTAGTGTATGTAAGTTGCTGAATCTTTTTAGCGTACTCTTCATATGAAGTGCTCATATCTAATACCATGTTCCAAGTAAGAATCCTTTCATTGAAGTATTTTTCTTCCATATATGCTTGCTTCTACATATATCCATTATCTTTTACCCAAGGAATACTGCACTTGGGGGATCTAAAAGCTATCAGATATACATGCTATGTTAAGCTATCAGATATACATGCTATGTTATTGAGGGAGAAGATTGCACTTGGAGGATCTTAAAACTGACATTTTATAATTAGGTGCTTGCAGAAGCTTAGGTGAGTAAGTCAGGACTCAGGGGAATATTTTAATTTCCCCACCTTCTATTGGTTTTGTTAGGATGTTACCCATCTCAATATTTATTTATATTTATCTTAGTTTAATTGTGCATTTGCCAAACCAAAAAGGTTAACCATTAGTCTTATTGGGTGTTCTTGCACTAGATATGCACCCTCCAGATAGATATGCTATTAAATAAAATTGTGGCAAAGAAGATGGATGTTATTACTATTTTGGATTATCATGTAAAAGACTAGAGCAAAAATAGAGAACACGAATTCTAATTATTGTTATTTACAATAATTAACAGATGAATAGTTCCTTTTCAATTTTGAAACCTTTCGTAAGAGCGAGATGTAAAGTTATTGCATTTTATGTTCTCAGATGTAGTTGCATTTTTATAGCTTTACTTATGTAGGTAGAAGCGTGATCCTGCTGTAGATCATGTACTGTTGTTGACTGTCAAGTTGACTTAGGCCTCTATTGTTGCATCCACTTTTGGAGGAACATCGGGAAGTCAATCCTCTAACGGGCAAACTTGCAGAGGTTTGATGAGGACATCGAAAACAACTCGACTACCATCTTCACCTAATTGTTGCACATACGTCAAGACTCGATTCTAGTGGTTGATGCAAGCTTGACTTTTAGGATGTTTTTGGTGATCTTGCTAAAGATTCAGTAAGAATGCATGCCGATATTTTGGTTGCAGCATCTTATCGTTTGGCTGATGATGTACCGCCAAGCATATCAAGGCTTATTGGAAGAACATATGTTGATTCTCATGTTTCCTCCGGAGGTGGGGGCACTGTTGATGCAATGATGCAAGTTACCAACCCAATAAGATTTTGGTAGGACATAACTTGCGTGTGATGTTGCTTCTCATGATTCCTATAAACCTGGTAAGAGAAATCAGATTATGCATCAATTATGGACATGTTTTACAATGAAAATCATGTGTTTTTTATTCCTTTAGCCAGTAGTCTGATAAACCCATCAGCTGGGAAAGAGAGCCTGAAAAGGTGAGAAGGCACGTGGCGAGTCTTATTCTAAAGCTCGGTGATACGTCTCCAACGTATCCATAATTTCTGATGTTCCATGCTTATTTTATGACAATACCTACATGTTTTGTTCACACTTTATATCGTTTTGATGCATTTTCCGGAACTAACCTATTGACGAGATGCCGAAGTGCCAGTTCTCGTTTTCTGCTGTTTTTGGTTTCAGAAATCCTAGTAAGGAAATATTCTCGGAATTGGACGAAATCAACGCCCAGCATCTTAGAATTCCACGAAGCTTCCAGAACACCCGAGAGGCACCAGAGGGGAGTCAAGGGGGGGCCACACGCCAGGGCGGCGCGGCCTGGACCCTGGGCGCGCCCCCCTATTGTGTGGTGGCCCCAGGCCCCCTCCGAGGCCGCCCTTTCACCTATAAAGTCTCCCTGACCTAAAACCTCGAGAGGAATAAGCCACGGTACGAGAAACCTTCCAGAGCCGCCGCCATCGCGAAGCCAAGATCTGGGGGACAGGAGTCTCTGTTCCGGCACACCGCCGGGACGGGGAAGTGCCCCCGGAAGGCTCCTCCATCGACACCACCGCCATCTTCATCACCGTTGCTGTCTCCCATGAGGAGGGAGTAGTTCTCCATCGAGGCTAAGGGCTGTACCGGTAGCTATGTGGTTAATCTCTCTCCTATGTACTTCAATACAATGATCTCATGAGCTGCCTTACATGATTGAGATCTATATGATGAGCTTTGTATCGCTACTAGTTTATGTGCTACTCATGTGATGTTATTAAAGTAGTCTATTCCTCCTGCATGGTGTAATGCTGACAGTGTGTGCATCGTGTGGTTCTTGTCGTAGATTATGATCATAATCTCTTGTAGGTTATGGAGTTGATTATCGCTATGATAGTATTGATGTGATCTATTCCCCCTTTCATAGTGTAATGGTGACGAGTGTGTATGCTATGTTAGTACTCGGTTTATTTTGCAAAGATCTATTATGCTCTAAGGTTACTTAAATATGAATGCTGAATGTTGTGGCGCTTGTTAACTCCGGCTTGAGGGAGCTCTTGTAGCCCTACACAACGAATGGTGTTTGTCATCCAACAAAAGAGTGTATGTAGCACAAATGAGAGAAGTTATTATTTATTATGCGATCAATGTTGAGAGTGTCCACTAGTGAAAGTATGATCCCTAGGCCTTGTTTCCAATACTGCAAACACCGCTTATTTACTGTTCTACTGCATGTTTACTCACTGCCATATTTTATTCAGATTGCTATTACCACTCATATACATCCATACTACTTGTACTTCACTATCTCTTCGCCGAACTAGTGCACCTATACATCTGACAAGTGTATTAGGTGTGTTGGGGACACAAGAGACTTCTTGTATCGTGATTGCAGGGTTGCTTGAGAGGGATATCTTTAACCTCTTCCTCCCCGAGTTCGATAAACCTTGGGTGATCCACTTAAGGGAAAACTTGCTCGCTGTTCTACAAACCTCTGCTCTTGGAGGCCCAACACTGTCTACGGGAAAAGAAGCGTGAGTAGACATCAAGCTATTTTTACGGCGCCGTTGCCGGGGAGGAAAGGTAAAAGGCACTCATACTCCGGTCCCGGGTAACTAAGTTATTTTCTGTTGCCTTTGTAAGTGCTCGAAGCTATTTCCTTTAGATCCCGCAATTGCATCTTTTGGTTTCTTGTTTACACTAGTTAGGCATAATGGAAAGCAACGAGTGAGCTTCTTATTCTATTTCTCGAGTTAAGACATGGTGTTTGCTGCGAAAATTAAAAAACCTATGGAACCTTATTTGCATGCTAGTAGCAATGATATTAGTATGAACGCTTTGAACACCATTGTTGCTAATGATATGGAAAATTCTAAGCTTGGGAAGCTGGTTTTGATGAGCATGATATTTTTAGTCCCCCAAGCATTGAGGAGAAAATTTTCTTTGATGATACTTTGCCTCCTATTTATGATGATTATAATGATAGTGGTCTTTTGGTGCCGCCTACTATGGAGAGTAAATTTTATTATGATTATACTATGCCTCCTACACTTGATGAGAATAATAATGATAGCTACTTTGTTGAATTTGCTCCCACTACAACTAATAAAATTGATTATGCTTATGTGAAGAGTAATAATTTTATGCATGTGGCTCATGAAAAGAATGTTTTATGTGATAGTTATATTGTTGAGTTTGTTCATGATGCTACTGAAAGTTATTATGAGAGAGGGAAACATGGTTATATGCATATTAATAATATTAAGTTTCCCCTCTCTATGTTGAGAATCTTGAAATTGCGCTTGTGTTGCCTTCCTATGCTTGTCACTTTGTTCTTCATGAATTTATTTGTGTACAAGATTACTTTTCATAGGAAGTGGGTTAGGCTTAAATGTGTTTTAAATTTTCTTTTTGATGTTCTCTTTTGCTTCAACTCTTCTTTCTTGCGAGAGTATCATTAAAATTACTGAGCCCATCTTAATGGCTATAAAGAAAGAACTTCTTGGGAGATAACCCATATGTTTATTTTACTACAGCAATTTTTGTTTTGTTGAGTCTTGGAAGTTGTTTACTACTGTAGCAACCTCTCCTTATCATGTTTTTGTACCAAGTAAAATCTCTATGGTAAAGTTGATACTAGATTTGGATTACTGCGTAGAAACAGATTTGCTGTCTGTCACGAATTTGCGCAGAAGTCTCTGTAGGTAACTTAGAAAAATCTGCAAATTTACGTGTGTGATCCTCAGATATGTACGCAACTTTCATTAGTTTTGAGTTTTTCCGTTTGAGCAAGTTAAGTGCCCCTGCAAAATTCGTCTTTACGGACTGTTCTGTTTTTGACAGATTCTGCCTTTTATTTCGCATTGCCGGTTTTGCTATGTTGAATGAGTTTCTTTGTTCCATTAACTTTCAGAAGGTTTGTGCAATGTCCAGAAGTGTTAAGAATGATTGTGTCACCTCTGAACATGTGAATTTTGATTATGCACTAACCCTCTAATGAGTTTGCTCTAAGTTTGGTGTGAAGGAAGTTTTCAAGGGTCGAGAGAGGAGGATGATATATGATCAAGAAGAGTGAAAAGCATAAGCTTGGGGATGCCCCCGTGGTTCATCCCTGCATATTTCAAGAAGACTCAAGCGTCTAAGCTTGGGGATGCCCAAGGCATCCCCTTCTTCATCAACTTATCAGGTTTCTTCTATTGAAACTATATTTTTATTCGGTCACATCTTATGTACTTTACTTGGAGCGTCTGTGTGCTTTTATTTTCGTTTTGTTATTTTCATTCTCTGAATAAATTCATGCTCATGTGTGGGAGAGAGACACTCTCCGCTGTTGCGTATGAACACATGTGTTCTTAGCTTTACTTTTAATGTTCAAGGGCGAAAGTTGATCGCTTCACTTGTTTCTATTTGGTTGGAATCAGAAAATGTTTCATATGGTCTTGAATAATTTGATACTTGGCAATTGTTTTGAGCTCTCATAAATCATGTTTAAGCTCTTGCATCATATAGTTAAATCTAGTAGTTGAGAACTACTGTAGAGCTTGTTGAAATTTGGTTTGCATGATTGGTCTCTCTAAGGTCTAGATATTTTCTGGTAAAGTGTTTGAACAACAAGGAAGACAGTGTAGAGTCTTATAATGCTTGCAATATGTTCTTATGTAAGTTTTGCTGTACCGGTTCATACTTGTGTTTGCTTCAAACAACCTTGCTAGCCTAAGCCTTGTCTGAGAGGAAATGCTTCTGGTGCATCAAACACCTTGAGCCAAAAGCCATGTCATTCTGTCCATCCATATCTACCTCTTATGTGGTATTTCACCTTATTCAAGTAAATACTATGTGCTACCTTTAAACAATTCAAAAGCTATTACCTCTTATTTTGTGTCAATGTTTTATAGCTCATGAGAGTGTGTGGTATTTTATCTTTCGTCTTGTCATTTACTTCGGAGGACTTTTCACAATGGACTAGTGGCTTCATCGCGCTTATCCAATAATTTTTGCAAAAGAGCTAGCAGTGGGTGTTCACGCCCAATTAATTAACTTGCACTAATAATTCTCTTCACATGTTTTGCCCACGATCTATCGAGTAAGCAACTTAAATTTGCAAATAGACACTCCTCCATGGTATGTGAATGTTGGAAGGCACCCGAGGATTCGGTTAGCCATGGCTTGTGTAAGCAAAGGTTGGGAGGAGTGTCATCTAATAAATAAAACTAAAGTATGTGTAAACAAAAGAGAAGAGGGATGATCTACCTTCTATGGTGGAGATAGCGTCCTTTCATGGGAGCCTCTCTTAGAAAGTCTGGTTGATAAGGTAGTTAGAGTACCCATTACCATTCGTTGACAACAACAAACACCTCTCAAAATTTTAATTTTATGCTCTCTATATGATTTCAAAACTTGAAAAGCTCTAGCACATGATTTAATCCCACTTGCTTCCTCTGCGAAGGGCCTATCGCGACATAGGCATCCCTAATGGGCCTGCCAAAGATGGTACCCGGGGTTTACTAAAGGCCCAGGACTCGAAGAATAAGAAGACTTGGAAGCCTATTTAGTGTTAAGGAAAGATAGTTTGTATTAGGAAAGATAGAGATTTGTAATCTTACGGGTTGGGTACGAAACCCTCCCGAACTACAGTAACTTGTGTATGTCAGAACCCTCGGCTCCACCTTCTATATAAGGGGGAGTCGAGGGACAAAGAAAGGATCGAATCTCTTGTCAACATAACCCTAGTTTTACAATCGTCGAATACTTTTCGCTGAAACCTTCGAGATCTACTTGCCCTCTACTTCTAGCAAAACCCTAGTCTACAACTCTGTAGGCATTGACAAATTAATCCTTTGTCAATTGGCGCCGTCAGTGGGAACTAGGAGGTTGCAGGGAGCTGATCTCGATGGCACGTCCGAGAATCAAGTCGACTTCGTTCGGTCGGCGAGCAATGCGATGGATCGAGGTAACCAGTGGAAAAGCTGATCTAGTCGATTTTATTCCTCACCCGCCCTCCCGTGTTGATGCATGTGCCTATCTGGAGGAGTCCCATCGTCATGACGTTCGGAGAATTCCGATTTGGCGTCAACAAGGACGGATCTTACCGTCTCGAAGTTCCGATCTCGTCGGAATTTTCGGCGGTCGATTCCGACTTTTCGTCGGCGGCCGAGGAGTTTTCGTCACCACGCTTCGTCGACACCAAGGCAAACGGAAAGCTCGTCAAGATCTTCAGCGACACATCTTCCGAGTCGTCCGCCGGACTCCTTTATAAGCGGCGACTCGCGACGCATGCGACAGCTTCAACTTCATCGACAAATCTGCGCCATCGGAAGGTCTTCACCAATCTATATGATGGTGTCACCAATCTGACAAAAATCAATGCGCAAAATACCATCGGATCTATGCGATAGAAGAGGCAGGCCCTGATCGGAGCCAAAGCATCGAGGCTTTCGATGATTTGGGAAATCCATACATCGATCCCGCTGATCTCGGAAAAGGCTTAGGCACTAAATATGTCTGGGTCTTCAACTCGCGCAAAAGTCCAACTCCCGCAACGGCGTGGGATAGGGCCGCAAGAGCCATGGATGGTTCGGAACCAATGACCACTGCTCGCCTTCTTGTGCAAGAATTACAAGCATATCAATATAGACTTGCTCCAGAGTAAGTAGAGAAGGCTGGAAAAACGGTGACATCCTTGAATAGGAGAA
>NC_061513.1:13432840-13451541 GCF_022539505.1 Lolium rigidum
TGTCTATATTGCCATTGCTATGTTCCTTTACTTGTCCCATTTTAATTGTCGCATATCTGTCCCATTTTAATTGTCGCATATCTGTCCCATTTTAATTGTCGCGGATTAAAGGAAGAATCATATGACTTGTGAATCTCATGATTTTGCTTTCGAACTTGTAGGATGTGCATCAAGGACGTCGATCTTCGCCGTTGTGGCCTACATATGGAGCTTGTGTTGATGGTCTTTGTAACCATTGATACGTCTCCAACGTATCGATAATTTCTTATGTTCCATGCTACATTATTGATGTTATCTACATGTTTTATACACATTATATGTCATATTTATGCATTTTCTGGAACTAACCTATTAACAAGATGCCGAAGTGCCGGTCTCTCGTTTTACTGCTGTTTTTGGTTTCGAAATCCTAGTAACGAAATATTCTCGGAATCGGACGAAATCAACGCCCGGGTTCCTATTTTGCCCGGAAGCATCCGAACACACGAGAACCACCGGGGAGGGGGCACGAGGCCCACCAAACCCTAGGCCGGCGCGGCCGGGGGGCCCGCGCCACCCTATGGTGTGGCCCCCTGTCGGCCCTCCCGCGCCGCCTCTTCGCCTATTTAAAGCCTCCATCGCGAAAACCCTGAGACGAACAACGAAACCCACAGAAACCTTCCAGAGCCGCCGTCATCGCGAAGCCAAGATCTGGGGGACAGGAGTCTCTGTTCCGGCACCCTGCCGGAGCGGGGAAGTGCCCCCGGAAGGCTTCTCCATCGACACCGCTGCCATCTCCACCGCCATCTTCATCACCGCTCGCTGCTCCCATGAGGAGGAGTAGTTCTCCATCGAGGCTCGGGGCTGTACCCGGTAGCTATGTGGTTAATCTCTCCTATGTACTTCAATACAATGATCTCATGAGCTGCTTTACATGATTGAGATTCATATGAGTTTTGTATCACTACTATCTATGTGCTACTCTAGCAAAGTTATTAAAGTAGTTCTATTCCTCCCGCACGTGTGTAAAGGTGACAGTAGTGTGCACCGTGTTAGTACTTGGTTTATGCTATGATCATGATCTCTTGTAGATTGCGAAGTTAACTATTGCTATGATAATATTGATGTGATCTATTCCTCCTACATATGCATGAAGGTGACGAGTGTGCATGCTATGCTAGTACTTGGTTTAGTCTTTTGATCTATCTTACACTAAAGGTTACTAAAACATGAGCATTATTGTGGAGCTTGTTAACTCCGGCATTGAGGGTTCGTGTAATCCTACGCAATGTGTTCATCATCCAACAAAAGTGTAGAGTATGCATTTATCTATTCTCGTTATGTGATCAATGTTGAGAGTGTCCACTAGTGAAAGTCTAATCCCTAGGCCTTGTTCCTAAATATCGCTATCGCTCGCTTGTTTACCGTTTTACCGTGTTACTACTCGCTGCAATACTACCACCATCAACTACACGCCAGCAAGCTATTTTCTGGCACCGTTGCTACTGCTCATACTTATTTATACCACCTGTATTTCACTATCTCTTCGTCGAACTAGTGCACCTATTAGGTGTGTTGGGGACACAAGAGACTTCTTGCTTTGTGGTTGCAGGGTTGCATGAGAGGGATATCTTTGACCTCTTCCTCCCTGAGTTCGATAAACCTTGGGTGATCCACTTAAGGGAAAACTTGCTCGCTGTTCTACAAACCTCTCCTCTTGGAGGCCCAACACTCGTCTACGGGAAAGGAGGGGGAACGTAGACATCAAGCTATTTTCCGGCGCCGTTGTCGGGGACCGGAAAGCTACACAAAGGGATTTCCTCCTCGTCAACCCCGCGCCGCTCCTGGACAGCATCAAGTATTTTCTGGCGCCGTTGCCGGGGAGGAAAGGTAAAAGGTACTCACACTCCGGATCTCGGCTACTAAGCTATTTCCCGGCGCTGTAAGTACTCGAAGCTATTTCCTTTAGATCCTGCAATTGCATCTTTTTGTTTCTTGTTTACACTAGTAAGGCTTAATGGAAGACAACAACAAAATGAGAGATCTTTATGAACTTTATCTTGAATTAGGACATGATGTGTTTGAAGAAAGAATTAAAAAACCCATGGAACTTTATATGCATGCTAATGGGAATGTTATTAATATGAATGCTTTGAACACTATTGTTGCTAATGCTATGGAAAATTCTAAGCTTGGGGAAGCTGGTTTTGATGAGCATGATCTTTTTAGTCCCCCAAGCATTGAGGAAAAAATTTACTTTGATGATACTTTGCCTCCTATTTATGATGATTATAATGATAGTAGTCTTTTGTTACCACCTGTTATGGAGGAGAAATTTGATTATGATTACAATATGCCTCCTATATTTGATAGCTACTTTGTTGAATTTGCTCCCACTACAACTAATAAAATTGATTATGCTTATGTTGGGAGTAGTAATAATTTTATGCATGAGACTCATGATAAGAATGTTTCATTTGATAGTTATATTGTTGAGTTTGCTCATGTTACTACTGAAAGTTATTATGAGAGAGGAAAATATGGTTGTAGAAATTTTCATGTTACTAAAACACCTCTCTATATGCTGAAATTTTTGAAGCTACACTTGTTTTATCTTCCTATGCTTGTTACTTTGCTCTTCATGAACTTGTTTATTTACAAGATTCCTATGCATAGGAAGCATGTTAGGCTTAAATGTGTTTTGAATTTGCCTCTTGATGCTCTCTTTTGCTTCAAATACTATTTCTTGCAAGTGCATCATTAAAACTGCTGAGCCCATCTTAATGGCTAAAAAGAAAGAACTTCTTGGGAGATAACCCATGTGTTTTTTTTTACTACAGTACTTTGTTTTATATTTGTGTCTTGGAAGTTGTTTACTACTGTAGCAACCTCTCCTTATCTTAGTTTTGTTGCATTGTTGTGCCAAGTAAAGTCTCTATGGTAAAGTTGATGCTAGATTTGGATTGCTGCGCGGAAACAGCATTGCTGTCTGTCACGAATCTGGGTCTAATTCTCTGCAGGTAACTCAGAAAATTATGCCAATTTACGTGAGTGATCCTCAGATATGTATGCAACTTTCATTAGTTTTGAGTTTTTCCATTTGAGCAAGTCTGGTGCCATTTTAAAATTCGTCTTTACGGACTGTTCTGTTTTGACAGATTCTGCCTTTTATTTCGCATTGCCGCTTTTGCTATGTTGAATGAGTTTCTTTGTTCCATTAACTTTCAGAAGCTTTGTGCAATGTCCAGAAGTGTTAAGAATGATTGTGTCACCTCTGAACATGTGAATTTTTGATTATGCACTAACCCTCTAATGAGTTTGCTTAAAGTTTGGTGTGGAAGAAGTTTTCAAGGGTCAAGAGAGGAGGATGATATACTATGATCAAGAAGAGTGAAGAGTCTAAGCTTGGGGATGCCCCGGTGGTTCATCCCTGCATATTTCAAGAAGACTCAAGCGTCTAAGCTTGGGGATGCCCAAGGCATCCCCTTCTTCATCAACAAATTTATCAGGTTCCTTCTCTTGAAACTATATTTTTATTCGGTCACATCTTATGTACTTTACTTGGAGCGTCTGTTTCTTTTTATTTTTGTTTGTGTTTGAATAAATTGGATTACATCATGCTTGTGTGGGAGAGAGACACGCTCCGCTGGTTCGTATGAACACATGTGTTCTTAGGTTTTAATATTCATGGCGAAGTTTCCTCTTCGTTAAATTGTTATATGGTTGGAATTGGAAAATGCTACATGTATTAATTGCTATAATGTCTTGGGTAATGTGATACTTGGCAATTGTTGTGCTCATGTTTAAGCTCTTGCATCATATACTTTGCACCCATTAATGAAGAAATACATAGAGCTTGCTAAAATTTGGTTTGCATATTTGGTCTCTCTAAAGTCTAGATAATTTCTAGTATTGAGTTTGAACAACAAGGAAGACGGTGTAGAGTCTTATAATGTTTACAATATGTCTTTTATGTGAGTTTTGCTGCACCGGTTCATCCTTGTGTTTGTTTCAAATAACCTTGCTAGCCTAAACCTTGTATCGAGAGGGAATACTTCTCATGCATCCAAAATCCTTGAGCCAACTACTATGCCATTTGTGTCCACCATACCTACCTACTACATGGTATTTCTCCGCCATTCCAAAGTAAATTGCTTGAGTGCTACCTTTAAATTTCCATCATTCGCCTTTGCAATATATAGCTCATGGGACAAAATAGCCTTAAAAACTATTGTGGTATTGAATATGTACTTATGCACTTTATCTCTTATTAAGTTGCTTGTTGTGCGATAACCATGTTCTCGGGGACGCCATCTACTCTTTGTTGAATATCATGTGAGTTGCTATGCATGTTCGTCTTGTCTGAAGTAAGGGCGGTTTTCACAATCAAATGGTTTGAGTATGCATACTGTTAGAGAAGAACATTGGGCCGCTAACTGAAGCCATGAATCATGGTGGAAGTTTCAGTTTGGACATAAAACCTCAATCTCTTGTGAGAATATTAACTGTTGTTGAATGCTTAAGCATTAAAAGAGGAGTCCATTATCTGTTGTCTATGTTGTCCCGGTATGGGTGTCTAAGTTGAAGAATGATCAAAAGCGAGAAATCCAATGCGAACTTTCTCCTTAGACCCTTGTACAGGCGGCATAGAGGTACCCCATTGTGACACTTGGTTGAAACATATGTCATGCAATGATAATCTGTGTTAATCCAAGCTAATTAGGACAAGGTGCGGGCACTATTAGTACACTATGCATGAGGCTTGCAACTTGTAAGATATAATTTACATGATACATATGCTTTATTACTACCGTTGACAAAATTGTTTCATGTTTTCAAAATAAAAGCTCTAGCACAAATATAGCAATCGATGCTTTCCTCTTTGAAGGACCATTCTTTTACTTTTATGTTGAGTCAGTTCACCTATTTCTCTCCACCTCAAGAAGCAAACACTTGTGTGAACTTTGCATTGATTCTTACATATTTGCATATTGCATTTGTTATATTGCTTTGCATTGACAATTATCCATGAGATATACATGTTACAAGTTGAAAGCAACCGCTGAAACTTAATCTTCCATTATGTTGCTTCAATACCTTTTACTAAGAATTTATTGCTTTATGAGTAACTCTTATGCAAGACTTATTGATGCTTGTCTTGAAAGTGCTATTCATGAAAAGTCTTTGCTATATGATTCACTTGTTTACTCATGTCATATACATTGTTTTGATCGCTGCATTCACTACATATGCTTTACAAATAGTATGATCAAGGTTATGATGGCATGTCACTCCAGAAATTATCTTTGTTATCGTTTTACCTGCTCGGGACGAGCAGAACTAAGCTTGGGGATGCTGATACGTCTCCAACGTATCGATAATTTCTTATGTTCCATGCTACATTATTGATGTTATCTACATGTTTTATACACATTATATGTCATATTTATGCATTTTCTGGAACTAACCTATTAACAAGATGCCGAAGTGCCGTTCCTCGTTTTCTGCTGTTTTTGGTTTCGGAAATCCTAGTAACGAAATATTCTCGGAATCGGACGAAATCAACGCCCAGGTTCCTATTTTGCCCGGAAGCATCCAGAACACACGAGAACCACCAGGGAGGGGGCACAGGCCCACCAAACCCTAGGCCGGCGCGGCCAGGGGGGGGGGCCGCGCCACCCTATGGTGTGGCCCCCCTGTCAGCCCTCCTGCACCGCCTCTCCGCCTATTTAAAGCCTCCGTCGCGAAAACCCTGAGACGAACAACGAAACCCACAGAAACCTTCAAGAGCCGCCGTCATCGCGAAGCCAAGATCTGGGGGACAGGAGTCTCTGTTCCGGCACCCTACCGGAGCGGGGAAGTGCCCCCGGAAGGCTTCTCCATCGACACCGCTGCCATCTCCACCGCCATCTTCATCACCGCTGCTCGCTCCCATGAGGAGGGAGTAGTTCTCCATCGAGGCTCGGGGCTGTACCGTAGCTATGTGGTTAATCTCTCCTATGTACTTCAATACAATGATCTCATGAGCTGCTTTACATGATTGAGATTCATATGAGTTTTGTATCACTACTATCTATGTGCTACTCTAGCAAAGTTATTAAAGTAGTTCTATTCCTCCCGCACGTGTGTAAAGGTGACAGTGTGTGCACCGTGTTAGTACTTGGTTTATGCTATGATCATGATCTCTTGTAGATTGCGAAGTTAACTATTGCTATGATAATATTGATGTGATCTATTCCTCCTACATATGCATGAAGGTGACAGTGTGCATGCTATGCTAGTACTTGGTTTAGTCTTTTGATCTATCTTACACTAAAGGTTACTAAAACATGAGCATTATTGTGGAGCTTGTTAACTCCGGCATTGAGGGTTCGTGTAATCCTACGCAATGTGTTCATCATCCAACAAAAGTGTAGAGTATGCATTTATCTATTCTGTTATGTGATCAATGTTGAGAGTGTCCACTAGTGAAAGTCTAATCCCTAGGCCTTGTTCCTAAATATCGCTATCGCTCGCTTGTTTCTTGTTTTCTCGTGTTACTATCTATCGCAATACTACCACCATCAACTACACGCCAGACAAGCTATTTTACGGCATCGTTGCTACTGCTCATACTTATTTATACCACCTGTATTTCACTATCTCTTCGCCGAACTAGTGCACCTATTAGGTGTGTTGGGGACACAAGAGACTTCTTGCTTTGTGGTTGCGGGGTTGCATGAGAGGGATATCTTTGACCTCTTCCTCCCCGAGTTCGATAAACCTTGGGTGATCCACTTAAGGGAAAACTTGTCTGTTGTTCTACAAACCTCTCCTCTTGGAGGCCCAACACTGTCTACAGGAAAGGAGGGGGAACGTAGACATCAAGCTATTTTCTGGCGCCGTTGCCGGGGACCAGAAAGCTACACAAAGGGATTTCCTCCCTCGTCAACCCCGCGCCAGTCCTGGACAGCATCAACCATCATGTTTGGACTTGTAGCATGTACCTTGTGGACTCTATGTTTCTATGGATTTGTATTATGTTGCTATGGACTCTATTGTTGCTATGGACTATATGTTGTTATGGAGCTGGTGTATTGGGTTACCACTATGGTTATTGTTGATCTGGTCATATATCTATTCATCTGGTACTATATCTGCTACTATATTGTCCATCTTGTATTTGAAATGCAGGGATGAAACGAAAATAAACAAAAATTGGCAAAACCTGGGCCAAAGTTGCACGCGGCAGCAGTCTGTACACCTGGGAAACTTCGGGTCAACCTGGGAAGTGGCTTTGCCATGTACCTGGGAAAAACACACGGCAAAGGGTTTAGGGTTAGTCGTGTGCCAGGCGTAGACACACGGCAAAGGGTTTAGGGTTTGCCATGTGCCACGCAGGAAAACACACAACAAAGGGAAGGCACACGTGGCAGACTCGCTGTGGTCGTTAGTAGACACACGGCAAAGTTTGAAAAGTTTGAAAACTTTGCCGTGTGTTTTTTGTCGTACACGGCAAAGAATCGAGCGCCGTCAGCCCGTCCCAAACCGTCAAGTTACTTTTACGTGCCGAGCGGAGGGGAAATACACACGGCAAAGATGTATACCGTGTACTTGTCGAAAGACACACGGCAAAGTTGCCGTGGAAAAAGGTGCCGTGTACCTTTTGCCGTGTGTCGACACACAGCAAAGGCTTTGCCGTGTTCCGCAGCCCCTTTGCCGTGTATATCCCGAACACGGCAAAGGAGGAATCTCCGGTAGTGTATGTAAGTTGCTGAATCTTTTTAGCGTACTCTTCATATGAAGTGCTGATGGCGTGTAACTCACACGTTCGTTGGGAACCCCAAGAGGAAGGTATGATGCGCACAGCAGCAAGTTTTCCCTCAGAAAGAAACCAAGGTTTATCGAACCAGGAGGAGCCAAGAAGCACGTTGAAGGTTGATGGCGGCGGGATGTAGTGCGGCGCAACACCGGGGATTCCGGCGCCAACGTGGAACTCGCACAACACAAACAAAGTACTTTGCCCCAACGAAACAGTGAGATTGTCAATCTCACCGAAGCTTGCTCGTAACAAAGGATTAACCGTATTGTGTGGAAGATGATTGTTTGCAAGAAAACGAGTAAAACAAGTATTGCGGTAGATTGTATTTCGGTATAAAAGAATGGACCGGGGTCCACGGTTCACTAGAGGTGTCTCTCCCATAAGATAAAAGCATGTTGGGTGAACAAATTACGGTCGGGCAATTGACAAATAGAGAGGGCACCGCAATGCACATACATGGCATGATAAATATAGTGAGATTTAATTGGGCATTACGACAAAGTACATAGACCGCCATCCAAGCTGCATCTATGCCTAAAAAGTCCACCTTCGGGTTATCATCCGAACCCCTTCCGGTATTAAGTTGCAAAGCAAGCGACAATTGCATTAAGTATGGTGCGTAATGTAATCAATAACTACATCCTCGGACATAGCATCAATGTTTTATCCCTAGTGGCAACAAGCACAACACAACCTTAGAACTTTTCGTCACTCGTCCTGTGTGTCAATGCAGGCATGAACCCACTATCGAGCATAAATACTCCCTCTTGGAGTTAAGAGTACAAACTTGGCCGAGCCTCTACTAATAACGGAGAGCATGCAAGATCATAAACAACACATAGGTAATAACTTGATAATCACCATAACATAGTATTCTCTATCCATCGGATCCCGACAAACACAACATATAGAATTACAGATAGATGATCTTGATCATGTTAGGCAGCTCACAAGATCCAACAATGAAGCACAATGAGGAGAAGACAACCATCTAGCTACTGCTATGGACCCATAGTCCGAGGGTGAACTACTCACTCATCACTCCGGAGGCGACCATGGCGGTGTAGAGTCCTCCGGGAGATGAATCCCCTCTCCGGCGGGGTGCCGGAGGAGATCTCCGGAATCCCCCGAGATGGGATTGGCGGCGGCGGCGTCTCAGTAAGGTTTTCCGTATCGTGGCTCTCGGTACTGGGGGTTTCGCGACGGAGGCTTTAAGTAGGCGGAAGGGCAACGTGGGGGGCCACACGAGGGCCCCACACCATAGGTCGGCGCGGCCAAGGGCTGGGCCGCGCCGCCCTATGGTGGCGGCCCCTCGTGGCCCCATTTCGACTCCTCTTCGGTCTTCCAGAAGCTTCGTGGCAAAATAGGACCCTGGGTCTTGATTTCGTCCAATTCCGAGAATATTTCGTTACTAGGATTTCTGAAACCAAAAACAGCGAGAAAACGACAGAATCGGCTCTTCGGCATCTTGTTAATAGGTTAGTTCCGTGAAAATGCACGAATATGACATAAAGTGTGCATAAAACATGTAGATATCATCAATAATGTGGCATAGAACATAAGAAATTATCGATACGTTGGAGACGTATCGGCATCCCCAAGCTTAGTTACGCTTCGTCCCGAGCAGGTAAAACGATAACAAAGATAATTTCTGAAGTGACATGCCATCATAATCTTGATCATACTATTTGTAAGCATATGTAATGAATGCAGCGATCAAAACAATGGTAATGACATGAGTAAACAAGTGAATCATCAAGCAAAGACTTTTCATGAATAGTACTTCAAGACAAGCATCAATAAGTCTTGCATAAGAGTTAACTCATAAAGCAATAAATCAAAGTAAAGGTATTGAAGCAACACAAAGGAAGATTAAGTTTCAGCGGTTGCTTTCAACTTATAACATGTATATCTCATGGATAATTGTCAACATAGAGTAATATAACAAGTGCAATATGCAAGTATGTAGGAATCAATGCACAGTTCACACAAGTGTTTGCTTCTTGAGGTGGAGAGAGATAGGTGAACCGACTCAACATAAAAGTAAAAGAATGGTCCTTCAAAGAGGAAAGCATCGATTGCTATATTTGTGCTAGAGCTTTTATTTTGAAAACATGAAACAATTTTGTCAACGGTAGTAATAAAGCATATGAGTTATGTAAATTATATCTTACAAGTTGCAAGCCTCATGCATAGTATACTAATAGTGCCCGCACCTTGTCCTAATTAGCTTGGACTACCGGATCATCGCAATGCACATGTTTTAACCAAGTGTCACAATGGGGTACTTCCATGCCGCCTGTACAAGGGTCTAAGGAGAAAGTTCGCATTGGATTTCTCGCTTTTGATCATTCTTCAACTTAGACACCCATACCGGGACAACATGAACAACGAGATAATGGACTCCTCTTTAATGCATAAGCATGTAGCAACAATTATTATTCTCACATGAGATTGAGGATGTGTGTCCAAAGTCGAAACTTCCACCATGATTCATGGCTTTAGTTAGCGGCCCAATGTTCTTCTCTAACAATATGCATGCTTAACCATAAGGTGGTAGATCTCTCTTACTTCAGACAAGACGGACATGCATAGCAACTCACATGATATTCAGCAAAGAGTAGTTGATGGCGTCCCCAGGAACATGGTTATCGCACAACAAGCAACTTAATAAGAGATAAAGTGCATAAGTACATATTCAATACCACAATAGTTTTTAAGGCTATTTTGTCCCATGAGCTATATATTGCAAAGGCGAATAATGGAATTTTAAAGGTAGCACTCAAGCAATTTACTTTGGAATGGCGGAAAAATACCATGTAGTAGGTAGGTATGGTGGACACAAATGACATAGTGGTTGGCTCAAGTATTTTGGATGCATGAGAAGTATTCCCTCTCGATACAAGGTTTAGGCTAGCAAGGTTATATGAAACAAACACAAGGATGAACCGGTGCAGCAAAACTCACATAAAAGACATATTGTAAACATTATAAGACTCTACACCGTCTTCCTTGTTGTTCAAAACTCAATACTAGATATTATCTAGACTTTAGAGAAACCAAATATGCAAACCAAATTAGCAAGCTCTAAGTGTTTCTTCATTAATGGGTGCAAAGTATATGATGCAAGAGCTTAAACATGAGCACAACAATTGCCAAGTATCACATTATCCAAAATATCATAGCAATTACTACATGTAGCATTTTCCAATTCCAACCATATAACAATTTAACGAAGAAGAAACTTCGCCTTGAATATTATGAGTAAAGCCTAAGGACATATTTGTCCATATGCAACAGCGGAGCGTGTCTCTCTCCCATACAATGAATGCTAGGATCCATTTTATTCAAACAAAACAAAAACAAAAACAAACCGAGCGCTCCAAGCAAAGTGCATAAGATGTGACGGAATAAAAATATAGTTTCGGGGAGGAACCTGATGATGTTGTCGATGAAGAAGGGGATGCCTTGGGCATCCCCAAGCTTAGACGCTTGAGTCTTCTTAGAATATGCAGGGGTGAACCATCGGGGCATCCCCAAGCTTAGAGCTTTCACTCCTCTTGATCATAGTATATCATACTCCTCTCTTGATCCTTGAAAACTTCCTTCACACCAAACTTCAAGCAAACTCATTAGAGGGTTAGTGCACAATAAAAATTTATATGTTCAGAGGTGACACAATCATTCTTAACACTTCTGGACATTGCATAAAGCTACTGGACATTAATGGATCAAAGAAATTCATCCAACATAGCAAAAGAGGCAATGCGAAATAAAAGGCAGAATCTGTCAAAACAGAACAGTTCGTAAAGACGAATTTTAAAATGGCACCAGACTCGCTCAAATGGAAAAACTCAAAACTAATGAAAGTTGCGTACATATCTGAGGATCACTCACGTAAATTGGCATAATTTTCTGAGTTACCTACAGAGAATTAGGCCCAGATTCGTGACAGTAAAGAAATCTGTTTCTGCGCAGTAATCCAAATCTAGTATCAACCTTGCTATCAACGACTTTACTTGGCACAACAAAACACAAAACTAAGATAAGGAGAGGTTGCTACAGTAGTAAACAACTTCCAAGACACAAATATAAAACAAAGTACTGTAGCAAAATAAACACATGGGTTATCTCCCGAGAAGTTCTTTCTTTATAGCCATTAAGATGAGCTCAGCAGTTTTAATGATGCATTCGCAAGAAATAGTAGTTGAAGCAAAAGAGTGCATCAAGAGGCAAATTCAAAACAAATTTAAGTCTAACATGCTTCCTATGAAAAGGAATCTTGTACACAAATAAATTCATGAGGAGCAAAGTGACAAGCATAGGAAGATAAAACAAGTGTAGCTTCAAAAATTTCAGCATATAGAGAGGTGTTTTAGTAACATGAAAATTTCTACAACCATATTTTCCTCTCTCATAATAACTTTCAGTAGCAACATGAGCAAACTCAACAATATAACTATCACATAAAGCATTCTTATCATGAGTCTCATGCATAAAATTATTTCTCTCCACATAGGCATAATCAATTTTATTAGTTGTAGTGGGAGCAAATTCAACAAAGTAGCTATCATTATTATTCTCATTATCAAATATAGGAGGCAAAGTATCATCAAAGTAAATTTTCTCCTCAATGCTTGGGGGACTAAAAATATCATGCTCATCAAAGCCAGCTTCCCCAAGCTTAGAATTTTCCATAGCATTAGTAACAATAGTGTTCAAAGCATTCATACTGATAACATTCCCATTAGCATGCATAAGTTCCATGGGTTTTTTAATTTTCTCTTCAAACACATCATGTCCTAATTCAAGATAAAGTTCATAAAGATCTCTCATTTTGTTGTTGTCTTCCATTAAGCCTAACTAGTGAAATCACTCAACTTAGTGTTTTCAGGAGTATTCATTTTAACAGTAGTAAATAAAACAAACTAGATAAAGTAAATGCAAGTAACTAATTTTTTTGTGTTTTTAATATAGAGAACAAGACAGTAAATAAAGTAAAGCTAGCAACTAATTTTTTTGTGTTTTGTTTAGGTGCAGCAAACAAAGTAGTAAATAAAATAAAGCAAGACAAAAACAAAGTAAAGAGATTGAGAAGTGGAGACTCCCCTTGCGAGCGTGTCTTGATCTCCCGGCAACGGCGCCGGAAAAAGAGCTTGATGGCGTGTAACTCACACGTTCGTTGGGAACCCCAAGAGGAAGGTATGATGCGCACAGCGAGCAAGTTTTCCCTCGGAAAGAAACCAAGGTTTATCGAACCAGGAGGAGCCAAGAAGCACGTTGAAGGTTGATGGCGGCGGGATGTAGTGCGGCGCAACACTAGGGATTCCAGCGCCAACGTGGAACCTGCACAACACAAACAAAGTACTTTGCCCCAACGAAACAGTGAGGTTGTCAATCTCACCGGCTTGCTGTAACAAAGGATTAACCATATTGTGTGGAAGATGATTGTTTGCAAGAAAACAGTAAAACAAGTATTGCAAGTAGATTGTATTTCAGTATAAAAGAATGGACCGGGGTCCACAGTTCACTAGAGGTGTCTCTCCCATAAGATAAAAGCATGTTGGGTGAACAAATTACGATCGGGCAATTGACAAATAGAGAGGGCACCGCAATGCACATACATGGCATGATAAATATAGTGAGATTTAATTGGGCATTACGACAAAGTACATAGACCGCCATCCAACCGCATCTATGCCTAAAAAGTCCACCTTCATGTTATCATCCGAACCCCTTCCAGTATTAAGTTGCAAAGCAACCGACAATTGCATTAAGTATGGTGCGTAATGTAATCAATAACTACATCCTCGGACATAGCATCAATGTTTTATCCCTAGTGGCAACAAGCACAACACAACCTTAGAACTTTCTGTCACTCGTCCCGGTGTCAATGCGAGCATGAACCCACTATCGAGCATAAATACTCCCTCTTGGAGTTAAGAGTACAAACTTGGCCGCAGCCTCTACTAATAACGGAGAGCATGCAAGATCATAAACAACACATAGGTAATAACTTGATAATCACCATAACATAGTATTCTCTATCCATCGGATCCCGACAAACACAACATATAGAATTACAGATAGATGATCTTGATCATGTTAGGCAGCTCACAAGATCCAACAATGAAGCACAATGAGGAGAAGACAACCATCTAGCTACTCGCTATGGACCCATAGTCCAGGGGTGAACTACTCACTCATCACTCCGGAGGCGACCATGGCGGTGTAGAGTCCTCCGGGAGATGAATCCCCTCTCCGGCAGGGTGCCGGAGGAGATCTCCGGAATCCCCGAGATGGGATTGGCGGCGGCGCGTCTCGCAAGGTTTTCCGTATCGTGGCTCTCGGTACTGGGGGTTTCGCGACGGAGGCTTTAAGTAGGCGGAAGGGCAACGTGGGGGGCCACACGAGGGCCCCACACCATAGGTCGGCGCGGCCAAGGGCTGGGTCGCGCCGCCCTATGGTGGCGGCCCCTCGTGGCCCCACTTCGACTCCTCTTCGGTCTTCCAGAAGCTTCGTGGCAAAATAGGACCCTGGGTCTTGATTTCGTCCAATTCCGAGAATATTTCGTTAGTAGGATTTCGAAACCAAAAACGAGCGAGAACAAAGAATCGGCTCTTCGGCATCTTGTTAATAGGTTAGTTCCAGAAAATGCACGAATATGACATAAAGTGTGCATAAAACATGTAGATATCATCAATAATGTGGCATAGAACATAAGAAATTATCGATACGTTGGAGACGTATCAAGTGCTCATATCTAATACCATGTTCCAAGTAAGAATCCTTTCATTGAAGTATTTTTCTTCCATATATGCTTGCTTCTACATATATCCATTATCTTTTACTCAAGGAATACTGCACTTGGGGGGATCTAAAAGCTATCAGATATACATGCTATGTTATTCAGGGAGAAGATTGCACTTGGAGGATCTTAAAACTGACATTTTATAATTAGGTGCTTGCAGAAGCTTAGGTGAGTAAGTCAGGACTCAGGGGAATATTTTAATTTCCCCACCTTCTATTGGTTTTGTTAGGATGTTACCCATCTCAATATTTATTTATATTTATCTTAGTTTAATTGTGCATTTCTTAAATGATATCCATTTTCCAAACCAAAAAGGTTAACCGTTAGTCTTATTGGGTGTTCTTGCACTAGATATGCACCCTCCAGATAGATATGCTATTAAATAAAATTGTGGCAAAGAAGATGGATGTTATTACTATTTTGGATTATCATGTAAAAGACTAGAGCAGAAATAGAGAACACGAATTCTAATTATTGTTATTTACAATAATTAACAGATGAATAGTTCCTTTTCAATTTTGAAACCTTTCGTAAGAGCAGATGTAAAGTTATTGCATTTTATGTTCTCAGATGTAGTTGCATTTTTATAGCTTTACTTATGTAGGTAGAAGCGTGATCCTGCTGTAGATCATGTACTGTTGTTGACTGTCAAGTTGACTTAGGCCTCTATTGTTGCATCCAGTTTTGGAGGAACATCGGGAAGTCAATCCTCTAACGGGCAAACTTGCAGAGGTTTGATGAGGACATCGAAAACAACTCGACTACCATCTTAACCTAATTGTTGCACATACTTCAAAACTCTATTATAGTGGCTGATGCAAGCTTGACTTTTAGGATGTTTTTGGTGATCTTGCTAAAGATTCAGTAAGAATGCATGCCGATATTTTGGTTGCAGCATCTTATCGTTTGGCTGATGATGTACCGCCAAGCATATCAAGGCTTATTGGAAGAACATATGTTGATTCTCATGTTTTATCCGGAGGTGGGGGCACTGTTGATGCAATGATGCAAGTTACCAACCCAATAAGATTTTGGTAGGACATAACTTGCATGTGATGTTGCTTCTCATGATTCCTATAAACCTGGTAAGAGAAATCAGATTATGCATCAATTATGGACATGTTTTACAATGCAAATCATGTGTTTTTTATTCCTTTAGCCAGCAGTCTGATAAACCCATCAGCTGGGAAAGAGAGCCTGAAAAGGTGAGAAGGCACGTGGCGAGTCTTATTTTGAAGCTATGGTTTATTAATTTTACTCAAGCGATGTGATAGTGTTTATCATTTTCAGGTGGTGAACCGTGTACTGTATCTAAAATTCGCTCTGCAAAAGCACCATGTCAATTTTGGACTAGATATTTAGCATATTTTCTCCGTAAGAATTTGAGGCACTTGAGGCCTTTCTCCCTGGCCACCAGGAGGGTTGTATCGGTGGCACTCTTGCACACCTACTACTTGGCCCCCACCTCCTCTTCCTCGACAAGCTCAACGCCACCAGAGCCCTGCTGCCATGGCCCATGGGCCACCCCTCATGAATTTACCCAATTCTGGTTAGTGCTCAATTCTATGCATTAAATGTTGTTCTAATTACGAGATTAGATCCTAACGTTGATTAGCTTAGTGCTAAGAAAAAACAGGCCACCTCACTGCACATGCCTGTTCTCAATTGCATGTACCAACAGCAGCTGGAAGCCAACCAAACTCTTCGTCCTGCTTATTTGAAATTTTCACTTTTAGGCAGTTCCATGAAAAAACCAAAGCAACACCTTGCCACCATGAATTTCCGTTAAAGAAAAACAAAAACGTAGGTAGTAATGTTAAGGCCTCCTTTGATTCACATGATTCCTGGAGGAAAAATGCAGGATTCTAATTCCTGTAGGAATTTTCACTGTAGAGGCGTTTGATTCATAGAAATGCATCAAAGGAATTTTGAAGGATTTTTTTCCTTTGCTCCCAGATGCCCATTGGAAACACAGGAAATAAAGAATCCAATCAGACCTCTTTTTTCCATTCCTTTGCAAGGAACGAGGCAAATCAAAGCCAATATTTCTCGTGTCACTTCACTCCGCTGCAGCATAGCCACCAGACGCTGCTGCCTTGTTTTTTTATTTAGGCTAATCAAGTTACTTAACAGAGCATGTTAAATTACTCTAGCATTCCTTTCCTTTGTTTCAAACGACCAACAAAGGAATTGTTCCTCTACTCGTAGTTTTGCAGTTGCATTCCTACCATATTCCTATTCCTATTTCTATTCCTGTAGTTAGAGATCCTATGAATCAAAAAAGGCCTAAACCGGGATTAAATGAATAACGCCCACAAGGCCACAAGGACCAAGCCAGCCGTTGCAAGTAAACTTCATCAGCTTACTCTTGTTCACATCAACACAGCAATAATAATGCGCCAACACAGCAAAAAAGCATTATTGCACGGCCCCATGTCACCGCTGACATTTTATTCTATATAGTCGGTTAAATATTACAAAAGTGTAACTTTAACCAAAACTAATATACGAAGCAGTAATAGGGAACGGAGGGTGCGACCCGGACGAATGGAACCTGGGTGCGCGCGCACCCGTTTACGAAAAGTTCAAAAAATGTTATTTAAAAATTTTCAAAAAAATGTGAAGTAAAATTTTGCATGTACATATTATGTTGATACTTACTCGTGTAAGTTTTCACGAAAAAATACCATTGTGTGTGGCCTGCATAAAAATGACAAAATGTCCAAATGAGAATAGTGAACAGGACTTTGTACTATTCACAGGAATAGGAATTTGCATTTTGTCATTTTTGTGTAGATCACATACAATGGTATTTTTCCGTGAAAACACACACGAGTAAGTATCAACATAGTATATACATGCAAAATTTTACTTCACATTTTTTTGAAACTTTTAAATAACGATTATTTTGAACTTTTCAGAACGCAGCGCGTGCGTACTCAGTGCTCCATTCACCATTTCCGACGGAGGGTGTATGTAATGGGCTAGCACGGGAAAAAGAAGCATTATTGCTCGGCCCCACTCCACATGTTTGTTACATGTCTGTCCCCGGTTGTTGGTAGTAAACGATGAAGGCGACCTTCAACTGACACCTACCTGAATTTGCGTCTCTGCCTTACAGCTGGTAGTGGTCCAACAAGTTTCACTACTAGTGAACAGTACCGCGAGAGGATTCCACAGAGGTCAAGGCCTCTCCGATGCCCTCTCCACCGGATTAGCCGGTCGGAGCTGGACATGGAGCTGCGCCGATGTACATAAAAGTAGTTTCTCTGCTGTTTGCTTGTCCTTTATGGCGTTTTGGAGTAGGTCGCCGGATCCCATCGGCCGGATCGGGCGCGTCCTTGGCTCTATCTTCTTCGCTGCTCGCGCTCGGTGGCGGTTGCCGGGGCCGGCCGAAGGATCCGGAGCTTGGCATCTCCTTCAATAAGGCCGTTCTCCCCATCTTATGGAGGCTCGGACGATCCGGCGTTTATCCGCGGCGCGGGCGGTCGCCGGCGATGCTCCGCGTCGGGCTTCGAGGTTGAAGTTTGATGCGTTCGCATATCCGGTGAGGCCTTCTTCAATAAGCGGTTTATCGTTCTTCTCTGCTGCCGGAGTTTGCTTCCGCTGCTCTTCCTTTGGCCGCCGTGGAGGCGAGGAGAAGGGTGAGCTTGTTGGTGTGTTCTTCGAGCGATGGAGGGGATTGGGGATCCGAGTGGTACCGCGACGACTTGGAGCTCATCCTCGGTAGCCCGTGTTTGGCTACCGACTTTTGATGTCGCGGGCGGCGGCTCCACGACCTCGTTGCTCGAGTCGCATCAGGTTATCCGCAACCTCCTTCGGAGGCCCTCCCATGGTCTCATGGCGGATTTCATCCTCTCCATCGCACCAAGTGGCCTGGTCCCCGGTGCCGGTGCCGACGGCCGTTGTTTGAGACTGAAGATCTTCAGTGGTAGCGGTGGACCCGATTGCGCTTTGCTCTTTAACTTTAGGGTCTGTTCTGTAAATGTCAAGGACATGTTACTATTTTGTTTATTTGCTATTGTCCTTCTTGTAAGTTGTACCGCACCAAGTTTAATATAAGCAGTATCCAGGCCCTTCGGGGCCTATCCTCGTTCAAAAAAAAAAAAA
>NC_061513.1:13451641-13481011 GCF_022539505.1 Lolium rigidum
CTTCAAGACAAGCATCAATAAGTCTTGCATAGGAGTTAACTCATAAAGTAATAAATCAAAGTAAAGGTATTGAAGCAACACAAAGGAAGATTAAGTTTCAGCGGTTGCTTTCAACTTGTAACGTGTATATCTCATGGATATTGTCAACATAGAGTAATATAACAAGTGCAATATGCAAGTATGTAGGAATCAATGCACAGTTCACACAAGTGTTTGCTTCTTGAGGTGGAGAGAGATAGGTGAACTGACTCAACATAAAAGTAAAAGAAAGGCCCTTCGCAGAGGGAAGCATTGATTGCTATATTTGTGCTAGAGCTTTAGTTTTGAAAACAAGAAACAATTTTGTCAACGGTAGTAATAAAGCATATGTGTTATGTAAATTATATCTTACAAGTTGCAAGCCTCATGCATAGTATACTAATAGTGCTCGCACCTTGTCCTAATTAGCTTGGGTTAACACTGATTATCATTGCATAGCATATGTTTCAACCAAGTGTCACAAAGGGGTACCTCTATGCCGCTCGTACAAAGGTCTAAGGAGAAAGCTCGCATTTGGATTTCTCGCTTTTGATTATTCTCAACTTAGACATCCATACCGGGACAACATAGACAACGAGATAATGGACTCCTCTTTAATGCATAAGCATTTAACAACAGTTATTATTCTCATAAGAGATTGAGGATTAGCTGTCCAAACTGAAACTTCCACCATGAATCATGGCTTTAGTTAGCGGCCCAATGTTCTTCTCTAACAGTATGCATACTCAAACCATTTAATGAGTGGTAAATCTCCCTTACTTCAGACAAGACGGACATGCATAGCAACTCACATGATATTCAACAAAGAGTAGTTGATGGCGTCCCCAGGAACATGGTTATCGCACAACAAGCAACTTAATAAGAGATAAAGTGCATAAGTACATATTCAATACCACAATAGTTTTTAGGCTATTTGTCCCATGAGCTATATATTGCAAAGGTAAAGAATGGAAATTTTAAAGGTAGCACTCAAGAAATTTACTTTGGAATGGCGGAGAAATACCATGTAGTAGGTAGGTAAGGTGGACACAAATGGCATAGTGGTTGGCTCAAGGATTTTGGATGCATGAGAAGTATTCCCTCTCGATACAAGGTTTAGGCTAGCAAGGTTATTTGAAACAAACACAAGGATGAACCGGTGCAGCAAAACTCACATAAAAGACATATTGTAAACATTATAAGACTCTACACCGTCTTCCTTGTTGTTCAAACTCAATACTAGAAATTATCTAGACTTTAGAGAGACCAAATATGCAAACCAAATTTTAGCAAGCTCTATGTTTTTCTTCATTAATAAGTGCAAAGTATATGATGCAAGAGCTTAAACATGAGCACAACAATTGCCAAGTATCAAATTATTCAAGACATTTTAGAATTACTACATGTAGCATTTCCCGATTCCAACCATATAACAATTTAACGAAGAAGATTCAACCTTCGCCATGAATACTATGAGTAAAGCCTAAGGACATATTTGTCCATATGCAACAACGGAGCGTGTCTCTCTCCCACACAATGAATGCTAGGATCCATTTTATTCAAACAAAACAAAAACAAAAACAAACCGACGCTCCAAGCAAAGCACATAAGATGTGATGGAATAAAAATATAGTTTCGTGGGAGGAACCCGATAATGTTGTCGATGAAGAAGGGGATGCCTTGGGCATCCCCAAGCTTAGACGCTTGAGTCTTCTTAAAATATGCAGGGGTGAACCACCGGGAATCCCCAAGCTTAGAGCTTTCACTCTCCTTGATCATATTGTATCATCTCCCTCTCTTGATCCTTGAAAACTTCCTCCACACCAAACTCGAAACAACTCATTAGAGGGTTAGTGCACAATAAAAATTCACATGTTCAGAGGTGACATAATCATTCTTAACACTTCGGACATTGCATAAAGCTACTGGACATTACTTGGAACAAAGAAATTCATCCACCATAGCAAAAGAGGCAATGCGAAATAAAAGGCAGAATCATGTCAAAACGAACGATCCGTAAAGATGGATTTTATTGAGGGACCATACTTGCTCAAATGAAAATGCCCAAATTGAATGAAAGTTGCGTACATATCCGAGGATCACGCACGTAAATTGGCATATTTTTCCGAGCTACCTACGAGAGAGGCAGGTCAAAATTCGTGACGACAGAAGAAATGCATATCTGCGCGAGTAATCCAAATCTAGTATGAACCTTACTATCAACGACTTTACTTGGCACAACAATGCACAAAACTAAGATAAGGAGAGGTTGCTACAGTAGTAAACAACTTCCAAGACTCAAATATAAAACAAAAATACTGTAGTAAAAACATGGGTTGTCTCCCATAAGCGCTTTTCTTTAACGCCTTTCAGCTAGGCGCAGAAAGTGCATATCAAGTATTATCAAGAGACGAAGTATCAACATCATAACTTGTTCTAATAATAGAATCAAAAGGTAACTTCATTCTCTTTCTAGGGAAGTGTTCCATACCTTTATTGAGAGGAAATTGATATTTAATATTACCTTCCTTCATATCAATGATAGCTCCAACAGTTCGAAGAAAAGGTCTTCCCAATATAATGGGACAAGATGCATTGCATTCAATATCCAAGACAACAAAATCAACGGGGACAAGGTTATTGTTAACGGTAATGCGAACATTATCAACTCTCCCCAAAGGTTTCTTTGTAGCATTATCAACAAGATTAACATCCAAATAACAATTTTTCAATGGTGGCAAGTCAAGCATATCATAAATTTTCTTAGGCATAACGGAAATACTTGCACCAAGATCACATAAGGCATTACAATCAAAGTCATTGACCTTCATCTTAATGATGGGCTCCCAACCATCTTCTAACTTTCTAGGAATAGAGGTTTCAAGTTTTAGTTTCTCTTCTCTAGCTTTTATGAGAGCATTTGTAATATGTTTTGTGAAAGCCAAGTTTATAGCACTAGCATTGGGACTCTTAGCAAGTTTTTGTAAGAACTTTATAACTTCAGAGATGTGGCAATCATCAAAATCCAAACCATTATAATCTAAAGCAATGGGATCATCATCCCCAATGTTGGAAAAAATTTCAGCAGTTTTATCACAGGCAGTTTCAGCAGTTTTAGCAGTTTCAGGCAATTTTGTAGGCTTTGCATTAGAAGTGGAAACATTGCCAACACCAATTATTTTACCATTGATAGTAGGAGGTGCAGCAACATGCGAATCATTAACATTACTAGTGGTGGTAATAGTCCAAACTTTAGCTACATTATTCTCTTTAGCTAGTTTTTCATTTTCTTCTCTTTCCCACCTAGCATGCAATTCGGCCATCAATCTTATATTCTCATTAATTCTAACTTGGATGGCATTTGCTGTAGTAACAATTTTATTTTCAATATCCTTATTAGGCATAAATTTCGATTTCAAAAGATCAACATCAGAGGCAAGACTATCAACCTTAGAAGCGAGAATATCAATTTTATTGAGCTTTTCCTCAACGAATTTGTTAAAAGCGGTTTGTGTACTAATAAATTCTTTAAGCATAGCTTCAAATCCAGGGGTGTGTTCCTATTATTGTTGTAAGAATTCCCATAAGAATTATCATAACCGTTACCATTATTATAAGGATATGGCCTATAGTTATTACTAGAATTGTTCCGATAAGCATTGTTGTTGAAATTATTATTTTTAATGAAGTTTACATCAACACGTTCTTCTTGAGCAACCAATGAAGCTAACGGAACATTATTAGGATCAACATTAGTCCTATCATTCACAAGCATAGACATAATAGCATCAATCTTATCACTCAAGGAAGAGGTTTCTTCGACGGAATTTACCTTCTTACCTTGTGGAGCTCTTTCCGTGTGCCATTCGGAGTAATTAATCATCATATTATCAAGGAGCTTTGTTGCTTCACCAAGAGTAATGGACATAAAGGTACATCCAGTAGACTGAATCCAATAGGTTTCGCGAAGAAAAGTTCAGATCCTGCATAAAAGGTTTGGATGATCATCCAAGTAGTCGGTCCATGGGTTGGGCAATTTTTAACCAAAGATTTCATTCTTTCCCAAGCTTGTGCAACATGCTCATTATCCAATTGTTTAAAATTCATTATGCTACTTCTCAAAGATATAATTTTAGCAGGGGGATAATATCTACCAATAAAAGCATCCTTGCATTTAGTCCATGAATCAATACTATTCTTAGGCGAGAGATAGCAACCAATCTTTAGCTCTTCCTCTTAATGAGAAAGGAAACAATTTTAATTTTATAATGTCACCATCTACATCTTTATACTTTTGCATTTCACACAATTCAACAAAATTATTGAGATGGGCAGCAGCATCATCGGAACTAACACCGAGAAAATTGCTCTCGCATAACAAGATTCGATAAAGCGGGTTTAATTTCAAAGAATTCTGCTTGTAGTAGCAGGTGGAGCAATAGGTGTGCATAAGAAATCATTATTATTTGTGGTTGTGAAGTCACACAACTTAGTATTTTCAGGAGTGGCCATTTTAGCAGTAGTAAATAAAGCAAACTAGATAAAGTAAATGCAAGTAACTAATTTTTTGTGTGTTTTTGATATAGAGTGCAAGACAGTAAATAAAGTAAAGCTAGCAACTAATTTTTTTGTGTTTTGATATAATACAACAAACAAAGTAGTAAATAAAATAAAGCAAGACAAAAACAAAGTAAAGAGATTGGATTGTGGAGACTCCCCTTGCAGCGTGTCTTGATCTCCCCGGCAACGGCGCCAGAAAATATGCTTGATACGCGTACAGCACGCGTCCGTTGGGAACCCCAAGAGGAAGGTGTGATGCGCACGGCGGCAAGTTTTCCCTCGGAAAGAAATCAAGGTTTATCGAACCAGGAGGAGCCAAGAAGCACGTTGAAGGTTGATGGCGGCGAGATGTAGTGCGGCGCAACACCGGGGATTCGGCGCCAACGTGGAACTCGCACAACACAACCAAAGTACTTTGCCCCAACGAAACAGGTGAGGTTGTCAATCTCACCGGCTTGCTGTAACAAAGGATTAGATGTATAGTGTGGATGATGATTGTTTGCAGAAAATAGTAAAGAACAATAGCAGCAGATTTGTATTTCAGATGTAAAGAATGGACCGGGGTCCATAGTTCACTAGAGGTGTCTCTCCCATAAGATAAATAGCATGTTGGGTGAACAAATTACAGTCGGGCAATTGACAAATAGAGAGGGCATGACAATGCACATACATGATATAATGAGTATTGTGAGATTTAATTGGGCATTACGACAAAGTACATAGACCGCTATCCAAGCATGCATCTATGCCTAAAAGTCCACCTTCGGGTTATCATCCGAACCCCTTCCGAGTATTAAGTTGCAAACAACGGACAATTGCATTAAGTATGGTGCGTAATGTAATCAATAACTACATCCTCGGACATAGCATCAATGTTTTATCCCTAGTGGCAACAGCACATCCACAACCTTAGAACTTTCACGTCATCGTCCCGCATTTAATGGAGGCATGAACCCACTATCGAGCATAAATACTCCCTCTTGGAGTTAAGAGCAAAAACTTGGCCGAGCCTCTACTAATAACGGAGAGCATGCAAGATCATAAACAACACATAGGTAATAGATTGATAATCAACATAACATAGTATTCTCTATCCATCGGATCCCGACAAACACAACATATAGAATTACAGATAGATGATCTTGATCATGTTAGGCAGCTCACAAGATCCAACAATGAAGCACATGAGGAGAAGACGACCATCTAGCTACTACTATGGACCCATAGTCCAGGGGTGAACTACTCACTGATCACTCCGGAGGCGACCATGGCGGTGAAGAGTCCTCCGGGAGATGATTCCCCTCTCCGGCGAGGTGCCGGAGGCGATCTCCCGAATCCTCCGAGATGGGATTGGCGGCGGCGGCGTCTCGGAAGGTTTTCCGTATCGTGGCTCTCGGTATCGGGGGTTTCGCGACGAAGGCTTTAAGTAGGCGGAAGGGCAACGCGGGGGGCCACACGAGGGCCCCACACACCGGGGCCGCGCGGCCAAGGGCCGGGCCGCGCCGCCTCGTGGTGTCGGCGCCTCGTGGCCCCACTTCCTTTCCCCTCGGTCTTCCGGAAGCTTCGTGCAAAAATAGGACCCCGGGCGTTGATTTCGTCCAATTCCGAGAATATTTCCTTACTAGGATTTACGAAACCAAAAACGGCAGAAAACGACGAATCGGCTCTTCGGCATCTCGTCAATAGGTTAGTGCCGGAAAATGCATAAATACGACATATAATGTGTATAAAACATGTAGATATCATCAATAATGTGGCATGGAACATAAGAAATTATCGATATGTTGGAGACGTATCAGGGGCCAGCCGGTAGCAGCTAGGGCGAGGTGGCGCGCCCCCTAGCACGGGCCCCGTGGAGGTCCATGGCCCGACCCTCCCCAGCCCGACCAGCCTCACTTCCCCCTCATCTCTTCTTCCTCCTCCTCCGACCAGGCAGCCCACCTCTCTCCCCCACCCAAATCTCTCTCAAATCTTGGTGGATTTCATTGGATCTGTCTGTGGAGATCGTTCCCAACCCATTCCTTAAGGTAATCTCCCCCGATCCCCTTGTTTTCATCCAATGAATTGATGGATTTGGTTGGATCTAGATGTGAAACCCTAGGTATGAAACCCTAACTTGATTTGGCTAGTGAAGTCAAGTTTTTTGATATGTTAGGGTTTGTTGAAGTAGAACAAGTGTTAGGGGTTGGTTGTATGGGTAGAAACCCTAGGTTGATTTGTTTTGACTATGGCTAACTATTGCACACATGTATGTATGTGTTGTTCACATTATGCTAGGGATGGAAAGAATTGTTCATGTTCATCATGTGGACAAGGATGCTTTTTTGAAAGGAAACATAGAGCCGGACCCGGAGGAGGTTGATTTGGTGTTTGACCGTAGCCCTAACTATGCCGAGGTGGTAGCACAAGTGAGGATTGACTTGAATTGGAATGAGCCAAGTGATGGTGTTGAGCTAGAGGGAAGACATAATGTGGGGTTTGGAATGTACATCCGTTGGAAGACAATGCGTATCAACTCCGAGCAACGTTGGTCCGTTTACAAGGAGACGGTGGCTGAATCACAAGACAAGGCTCTGGAGTTGTTTGCAACCAAGACAGTTGATGCTAATTTGCAGCTTGACCTTAACCGGCGCTCCTCCCCCATTGATGGTAGGAGTCCACCACCCATGAGCCAAGAAGAAGCCACCGAACCTCCCATGACCCAAGATGCACCGTTGGAGAAGGAGTATGACGAGCATGACGATAGTGACAATGATATCGAGATGAATTACAACAATGTTGATGATTTGGACTTATATTTGATGCAAGAGGACATGGACCACTCCATTCCTTATTCCCGATGTTATGCCTCGGACTCGGATGATGATGGTCTCGATGAAGAAGTTGATGAGGATGGGTTGACGGCTAAGGAAGCCGAAAGAGCCGACATCTTCAAGAAGGTAACTGGACGGGATATTCGGATACCATTGTTCCGTGATGTGAGTCTTGCGGATGGGGCCGTGGTTGATGGTGGCAAGAGTTTACTTCTTGGAGCTAGGCCAATTTCCAAGAGGGATGTGGATGGCAGGACGAATGTGATATTTAAAGGGCTCACGTTCGATACCTTCTTGGAATTGAAGGTATGGATGAAGGAGTTCTCGATTAAGCATCATCTCCCTTACACCGTTGTTCACTCGGACTTGAAGAAGCGGTACACGCTCAAATGTGAAGATAGTAGTTGCCCATGGGTTGTCCGTGCAAGACCTTTCAAAAAAGGGCCCTCTTGGCAAATAACAAGTTGTGTAGCGACTCACATGTGCCGGGGGAAGAAGCTTGATGGCGCGGATGTGTAGCCGGACCACCATCAACTCACATTTGAGTTCATTGCATACAAGCTCTCGGCTGAGATATCATCACTTCCAACCATGAGCATTAGGTCCGTGCAAGATACGGTGAAATCCCACTTTGACTACAACATCAAGTACGGGAAGGCATGGAAGGCCAAACAAGCCGCATTCAAGATGTTCTACAGTGATTGGGAGGAAGCATACAACCGAGTCCCTAGGTTGTTGTTAGCGATGGCCGCTACTAACCCGGGCATGGTTCATGTGGTGGAGCCTTCTAGTACAAAAATGACATTGCATAACGGTAAAAGAGTGAGAGTATTTCACCGTGCATTTTGGTCGTTCGAGCAATTCACGATGGCATTCGAACATTGTAGGCCGGTCATTGCCGTCGATGGTACCTTCTTGACTAGGCAGTACAAGGGCACACTATTGGTGGCAATAGGAAATGGTTATGATGTTGATACTGCATCTCTTGATAATACTTGATACACACTTTCTGCGCCTAGCTGAAAGGCGTTAAAGAAAAGCGCTTATGGGAGACAACCCATGTTTTTACTACAGTATTTTTGTTTTGAATTTGAGTCTTGGAAGTTGTTTACTACCGTAGCAACCTCTCCTTATCTTAGTTTTGTGCTTTGTTGTGCCAAGTAAAGTCTTTGATAGTAAGGTTCATACTAGATTTGGATTACTGCGCAGAAACAGATTTCTTTGCTGTCACGAATTTCGACCTAATTCTCTGTAGATAACTCAGAAAATTATGCCAATTTACGTGAGTGATCCTCAGATATGTACGCAACTTTCATACAATTTGGGCATTTTCATTTGAGCAAGTCTGGTGCCATTTTAAAATTCGTCTTTACGAACTGTTCTGTTTTGACAGATTCCGCCTTTT
Source organism: Lolium rigidum (assembly GCF_022539505.1). Lineage (NCBI taxonomy): Eukaryota > Viridiplantae > Streptophyta > Magnoliopsida > Poales > Poaceae > Lolium > Lolium rigidum. The sequence goes on from NC_061513.1 coordinate 13,460,438, forward strand.
ATTTCGCATTGCCTCTTTTGCTATGTTGGATGAATTTCTTTGATCCATTAATGTCCAAGTAGCTTTATGCAATGTCCGGAAGTGTTAAGAATGATTATGTCACCTCTGAACATGTTAATTTTTATTGTGCACTAACCCTCTAATGAGTTGTTTCGAGTTTGGTGTGGAGGAAGTTTTCAAGGATCAAGAGAGGAGAATGATGCAATATGATCAAGGAGAGTGAAAGCTCTAAGCTTGGGGATGCCCCGGTGGTTCACCCCTGCATATATTAAGAAGACTCAAGCGTCTAAGCTTGGGGATGCCCAAGGCATCCCCTTCTTCATCGACAACATTATCAGGTTCCTCCCCTGAAACTATATTTTTATTCCATCACATCTTATGTACTTTGCTTGGAGCGTCGGTTTGTTTTCGTTTTTGTTTTTGTTTGAATAAAATGGATCCTAGCATTCACCGTGTGGGAGAGAGACACGCTCCGCTGTTGCATATGGACAAATATGTCCTTGGGCTTTACTCATAGTATTCATGGCGAAGGTTGAATCTTCTTCGTTAAATTGTTATATGGTTGGAATTGGGAAATGCTACATGTAGTAATTCTAAAATGTCTTGAATAATTTGATACTTGGCAATTGTTGTGCTCATGTTTAAGCTCTTGCATCATATACTTTGCACCCATTAATGAAGAAATACATAGAGCTTGTTAAAATTTGGTTTGCATATTTGGTCTCTCTAAAGTCTAGATAATTTCTAGTATTGAGTTTTGAACAACAAGGAAGACGGTGTAGAGTCTTATAATGTTTACAATATGTCTTTTATGTGAGTTTTGATGCACCGGTTCATCCTTGTGTTTGTTTCAAATAACCTTGCTAGCCTAAACCTTGTATCGAGAGGGAATACTTCTCATGCATCCAAAATCCTTGAGCCAACCACTATGCCATTTGTGTCCACCATACCTACCTACTACATGGTATTTCTCCGCCATTCCAAAGTAAATTGCTTGAGTGCTACCTTTAAATTTCCATCATTCGCCTTTGCAATATATAGCTCATGGGACAAATAGCCTTAAAAACTATTGTGGTATTGAATATGTACTTATGCACTTTATCTCTTATTAAGTTGTTTGTTGTGCGATAACCATGTTTCTGGGGACGCCATCAACTCTTTGTTGAATATCATGTGAGTTGCTATGCATGTTCGTCTTGTCCGAAGTAAGGGCGGTTTTCACAAACAAATGGTTTGAGTATGCATACTCGTTAGAGAAGAACATTGGGCCGCTAACCGAAGCCATGAATCATGGTGGAAGTTTCGGTTTGGACATAAAACCTCAATCTCTTATGAGAATATTAAGCTGTTGTTGAATGCTTAAGCATTAAAAGAGGAGTCCATTATCTCGTTGTCTATGTTGTCCCGGTATGGGTGTCTAAGTTGAAGAATGATCAAAAGCGAGAAATCCAATGCGAACTTTCTCCTTAGACCCTTGTACAGGCGACATAGAGGTACCCCTTTGTGACACTTGGTTGAAACATATGTTATGCAATGATGATCAGTGTTAATCCAAGCTAATTAGGACAAGGTGCGGGCACTATTAGTACACTATGCATGAGGCTTGCAACTTGTAAGATATAATTTACATAACTCATATGCTTTATTACTACCGTTGACAAAATTGTTTCATGTTTTCAAAATAAAAGCTCTAGCACAAATATAGCAATCGATGCTTTCCTCTTTGAAGGGCCATTCTTTTACCTTTTATGTTGAGTCAGTTCACCTATCTCTCTCCACCTCAAGAAGCAAACACTTGTGTGAATTGTGCATTGATTCCTACATACTTGCATATTGCACTTGTTATATTACTTTACATTGACACTATCCATGAGATATACATGTTATAAGTTGAAAGCAACCGCTGAAACTTAATCTTCCTTTGTGTTGCTTCAATACCTTTACTTTGATTTATTGCTTTATGAGTTAACTCTTATGCAAGACTTATTGATGCTTGTCTTGAAGTACTATTCATGAAAAGTCTTTGCTTTATGATTCATTTGTTTACTCATGTCATTACCATTGTTTTGATCGCTGCATTCATTACATATGCTTACAATAGTATGATCAAGGTTCGATGGCATGTCACTCCGTAAATTATCTTTGTTATCGTTTACCTGCTCGGGACGAGCGGGAACTAAGCTTGGGGATGCTGATACGTCTCCGACGTATCGATAATTTCTTATGTTCCATGCCACATTATTGATGATATCTACATGTTTTATACACATTATATGTCGTATTTATGCATTTTCCGGCACTAACCTATTAACGAGATGCCGAAGAGCTAGTTGTCGTTTTCTGCTGTTTTTGGTTTCAGAAATCCTACAAAGGAAATATTCTCGGAATTGGACGAAATCAACGCCCGGGGTCCTATTTTTGCACGAAGCTTCCGGAAGACCGAGGGGAAAGGAAGTGGGGCCACGAGGCGCCGCCACAACACGGCGGCGCGGCCCGGGTCTTGGCCGCGCGGCCTCGGTGTGTGGGGCCCTCGTGTGGCCCCCGCGTTGCCCTTCCGCCTACTTAAAGCCTTCGTCGCGAAACCCCCGGTCACGAGAGCCACGATACGGAAAACCTTGCCGAGACGCCGCCACCGCCAATCCCATCTCGGGGGATTCGGAGATCACCTCCGGCACCCTGCCGGAGAGGGGAATCATCTCCCGGAGGACTCTTCATCGCCATGATCGCCTCCGGAGTGATGAGTGAGTAGTTCACCCCTGGACTATGGGTCCATAGCAGTAGCTAGATGGTTGTCTTCTCCTTATGTGCTTCATTGTTGGATCTTGTGAGCTGCCTAACATGATCAAGATCATCTATCTGTAATACTATATGTTGTGTTTGTCGGGATCCGATGGATAGAGAATACTATGTTATGGTGATTATCAATCTATTACCTATGTGTTGTTTATGATCTTGCATGCTCTCCGTTATTAGTAGAGGCTCGGCCAAGTTTTTGCTCTTAACTCCAAGAGGGAGTATTTATGCTCGATAGTGGGTTCATGCCTCCATTAAATGCAGGACGAGTGACGAAAGTTCTAAGGTTGTGGATGTGCTGTTGCCACTAGGGATAAAACATTGATGCTATGTCTAAGGATGTAGTTATTGATTACATTACGCACCATACTTAATGCAATTGTCCGTTGTTTGCAACTTAATCATCGGAAGGGGTTCGGATGATAACTCTGAAGGTGGACTTTTTAGGCATAGATGCATGCTTGGATAGCGGTCTATGTACTTTGTCGTAATGCCCAATTAAATCTCACTATATTTATCATATCATGTATGTGCATTGTTATGCCCTCTCTATTTGTCAATTGCTCGACTGTAATTTGTTCACCCAACATGCTTTTATCTTATGGGAGAGACACCTCTAGTGAGCTGTGGACCCCGGTCCTATTCTTTACATCGCATACAATCTCTGCAATTGTTCTTTACTTGTTTTCACGCAAACAATCATCTTCCACACAATACGGTTAATCCTTTGTTACGAGCAAGCCGGTGAGATTGACAACCTCATCTGTTTCGTTGGGGCAAAGTACTTTGGTTGTGTTGTGCAGGGTTCCACGTTGGCGCCGGAATCCCCGGTGTTGCGCCGCATTACATTTCGCCGCCATCAACCTTCAACGTGCTTCTTGGCTCCTCCTGGTTCGATAAACCTTGGTTTCTTTCTGAGGGAAAACTTGCTGCTATGCGCATCATACCTTCCTCTTGGGGTTCCCAACGAACGTGTGAGTTACACGCCATCACCCCTTTGTGACACTTGGTTGAAACATATGTTATGCAATGATAATCCATGTAAATCCAAGCTAATTAGGACAAGGTGCGAGCACTATTGGTATTCTATGCATGAGGCTTGCAACTTATAGGATGTCTTATGCATATCACATATGAATTATTACTACCGTTGACAAAATTGTTTCTATGTTTTCAAAATAAAAGCTCTAGCACAAAAATAGTAATCCATGCTTCCCTCTGCGAAGGGCCATTCTTTTACTTTATGTTGAGTCAGTTTACCTACTTCCTTCTATCTTAGAAGCAAACACTTGTGTCAACTGTGTGCATTGATTCCTACATACTTGCTTATTTGCATTCATCATATTACTTTGTGTTGACAATTATCCATGAGACATATCCATGAGATATACATGTTAAAGTTGAAAGCAACTGCTGAAACTTATATCTTCCTTTGTGTTGCTTCAAAACTTTCTACTAAGAATCTATTGCTTTATGAGTTAACTCCTATGCAAGTCTTATTGATGCTTGTCTTGAAAGTACTATTCATGAAAAGTCTTTACTATATGATTCAGTTGTTTAGTCATTGTCTTTACCATTGCTTCGAATCACTTCATTCATCTCATATGCTTTACAATAGTATTGATCAAGATTATGATAGCATGTCACTTCGGAAATTATCCTTGTTATCGTTTACCTACTCGAGGGCGAGTAGGAACTAAGCTTGGGGATGCTTGATACGTCTCAAACGTATCTATAATTTCTTATGTTCCATGCTAGTTTTATGATAATACTCACATGTTTTATACACACTTTACATCATTTATACGCATTTTCCGGCACTAACCTATTAACGAGATGCCGAAGCGCCAGTTCCTGTTTTGTGCTGTTTTTGGTTTCAGAAAACCTACACAGGAAATATTCTCGGAATTGTACGAAACGAACGCCCAGGGTCTTATTTTTCCACAGAGCTTCCAGAAGACCGAAGAGGATACGAAGTGGGGCCACGAGGCGCCGACACCACAGGGCCGCGCGGCCAAGGGGGGCCCGCGCCGCCCTATGGTGTGGGGCCCCCGTGCCTCCTCCGACTCTGCCCTTCCGCCTACTTAAACTCTCCGTCGCGAAAACCCTATTACCGAGAGCCACGATACGGAAAAAGTTCCAGAGACGCCGCCGCCAATCCCATCTCGGGGATTCGGGAGATCGCCTCCGGCACCCTGCCGGAGAGGGGAATCATCACCCGGAGGACTCTACATCACCATGATCGCCTCCGGACTGATGTGTGAGTAGTTCATCCTTGGACTATGGGTCCATAGCAGTAGCTAGATGGTTGTCTTCTCCTCATGTGCTATCATGTTTAGATCTTGTGAGCTGCCTATCATGATCAAGATCGTCTATTTATAATGCTACATGTTGTGTTTGTTGGGATCCGATGAATATGGAATACTATGTCAAGTTGATTATTGATCTATCATATATGTGTTGTTTATGTTCTTGCATGCTCTCCGTTGCTAGTAGAGGCTCCGGCCAAGTTGATACTTGTGACTCCAAGAGGGAGTATTTATGCTCGATAGTGGGTTCATGCCTCCAATGAATGCGGGACAGTGATGTGAAAGTTCTAAGGTTGTGGATGTGCTTGTTGCCACTAGGGATAAAACATCGATACTTTGTCTAAGGATATTTGTGTTGATTACATTACGCACCATACTTAATGCAATTGTCTCGTTGTTTGCAACTTAATACCTGGAAGGGGTGCGGATGCTAACCCGAAGGTGGACTTTTTAGGCATATATGCATGCTCGGATAGCGGTCTATGTACTTTGTCGTAATGCCCTAAGTAAATCTCATAGTAGTCATCATGATATGTATGTGCATTGTTATGCCCTCTCTATTTGTCAATTGCCCAACTGTAATTTGTTCACCCAACATGCTATTTCTTATTGGAGAGACACTACTAGTGAACTGTGGACCCCGGTCCATTCTTTTACATCTGAATACAATCTACTGTAATCATTGTTCTCTGCTGCTCATTGCAAACAAACATCATTTTCCACACCATATGTTTAATCCTTTGTTTACAGCAAGCCGGTGAGATTGACAACCTCACTGTTAAGTTGGGGCAAAGTATTTTGGTTGTGTTGTGCAGGTTCCCACTACACTCCTCCACCAACAACCTTCACGTGGCCTTCATCTCCTACTGGTTCGATAACCTTGGTTTCTTTCTGAGGGAAAACTTACTGCTGTGCGCATCACACCTTCCTCTTGGGGTTCCCAACGGACGTGTGCATCACGCGCCATCACTTGGCCACGGAGGAAACCTAATGTTCGAGAAGGATTTGAAGCAACTAGTTGAATATTTGGGATGCCCGTATCCTGAGTTCTTTGGAGTGCCACTCAACAATCAGCCGGGAGGACAACCTCGGTGGGAAGTTACTGCAGATCTGAGAGGAAAGCTAGGAGCCCCAATTTGGGAAACCATCTGGTTTTCTGTAACGGGGAATACTTGGAAGGATGGAATAGCTAGAGCCATGCAAGAAGCAATAGCCCGTCTGTGTGGACAGAATGTGAACAAGCTCAAGAACACTCGCTTCATTTACTACCCAAGACATGACCCCATGGGAAGACCAATAACCATACCACCGCACCCGGCGATGAACCACTATGTGGCATACCTGGATTTCATGTTGTACAAGACCCGTAAGGAGTTGGACAACGCTCGCGCCTTTCGCCAAGCACATTACCCATGAAGATGAAGAAACCACCATTCCGGAGGAAGAGTAGTATCACTAAAGCACTTGAGTAGGTGTGAGTTTGTATCAGGATCCCCTTGTATCATAGAACGAATGAATGATTCTTCAAACCAACGGTGTGTTAGATTTGTAATGTGTGATGTTTGGTATGAATGAAAAAGTGTTGTTGGTTTTTACCCCCGCAACACTACTCAAGTTTTCAAGTTTTGAACTTTTTGAACTTTAAACCAAACAAACCATAGAAATTTCCCTCTTACCTTATCATCTACCTCAATGTTCAGATGGCCCCACCAACCCGCAGCACCAACCAGGATGCAATGATGCAGATGCTGCAGATGATGATGGCAGACCGAGAAGTCGAGAGAGTTGAACGACAAGCCAACATTGCCGCACTGCAGCAGATAGCTCAGAACAATCAAGGCCATGGAAACCATGATCACCCTGGATCGAAGCTGAAGAACTTTCAGAACACCAACCCTCCCATGTTCAGAAAGACCGAAGAACCCCTAGATGCTGATGACTGGCTCCAAACCATGGAGAACAACCTGGAAGTTGCGGGAGTTGAAGCCGCAGAAAAAGTACTGTTTGCCACCCACTACCTGTCAGGACCTGCAAGAGCCTGGTGGACAAGTGCCCGCGCAATGAATGCGGGACAGATGATGACTTGGGAAGACTTCAAACTCAAGTTCAGTAAATATCATGTACCCCAAGGACTGATCAAGAAGATGAGAGACGAGTTCCGCGAACTCAAACAAGGAAGGATGTCCGTGGTGGAATACCGCGACAGATTTCTCACTCTGTCAAGGTACGCCCCAGATGAAACCGACACCAACGAAAAGAGGAAGGAAAGATTTCTGAACGGACTGCATGATGAGATGCAGACTGTGTTAGTGAACATTCCGTTTGCTGACCTCGAAGCCCTTGTGGACTCCGCCATACAGATGGAAGGGAAGCTGCATCAAGCCAACGAGAACCGCAAGCGCAGGATGATGAACCAAAATGGACCCCACCAGAAGTGCCCCTGCCTAGTTTTATATATCAACCAGATTAGGGTTTACAAGAGTCCTAGTAGAATACGTATTGGAGTCTTCTTTCTTGTAGTCCAAGTTTGATATTACATGCGGGTCCAGCTTGTTGAGTCCTTGTGCTGATCCATCTTCATAATCTGCACCGGGTATAGCAATGTTGGATACCCGAAGGGTAATGTCCACAACAGTAGCCCCCGAGTGTCTGGCCGAAGTGAAGCTTCGGGCAGGGACTAAAGTTGTCATCATCCGAATGTCTTGATCATTTGTTGAATCTTGTGCTTGATGTAGAGTCGAAGTTTCTTTATATCGGGTACGCGAAGCACTCCCGATGGGAGTAGCCCCCGAGTCTATGGGCGGGTGCTTGCAGCCACGTGTAGACTCGAGTTGTTCTACTCGAAGAGCTTGATGTCGACGTCTTCAAATTATTCCGTCATCCGATACTTTTAAATTTATCGGGTCTTCAAAAAGGTGTAAGCTTCGAGAGAAGCCGAAGAGCTGGATTGTTAGAACCTTCGGGTCCGTTCTTTTTTATCGATGAGACTTCCAACTTTTTATCGGGTGCACGGTCAGCGCTCCCGATGGGAGTAGCCCCCGAGCCTGTAGATGACTGTGAAATAGTCATGTATAGGGTGTAAAATGCCGAGTCGAATATCGTAAATTTATTCGAGTTCCGAGAACGTTTGGATGATTTTGATGATGTCGATGATTTTGATGATATCACAGAGGAGTTGATGATTTTGATAATGTTCCGGAGGAGTCGATGATTTTGATGATGTTCCGGAGGAGTCGACGATTGGTCCGCGGCAACACCCGAACGTAGGGTGTGCTGCAGGCCCGACGGACTCATTGCATCTTACCGAGCCGTGTATTTTTTGTAAATCATCGGCGGCAACACCCGAGCATAGGGTGCCCTGCAGGCCCGACGGACTCATTGCATCTTACTGAGCCGTGTATTTTTGTAAATCATCGGCGGCAACACCCGAGCATAGGGTGCACTGCAGGCCTGACGGACTCATTGCATCTTACTGAGTCGTATATTTTTGTAAATCGTCGGCGGCAACACCCGAACATAGGGTGCACTGCAGGCCTGACGGACTCATTGCATCTTACTGAGTCGTGTATTTATTTGTATAGTGGTCATCAGCAAGTCAGTTCCGAGGGACGAAGTCTATACCACAAGCAAAGCATGAGGAGCACCATAGTTCCATTGGTGTTCGACAACTCACGCAACTAGATTATTGACTCTAGTGCCAAGTGGGAGACTAAAGGAGTTATGCCCTAGAGGCAATAATAAAGTGATATTGTTTTGACTCCAAGTTTTGTGATTAATGTTTATTCTATTATGCTATAATTGCTATGTGTCTTGAATATGAGATTCAAAAGAAAACACATAAGCACGTGTATAAGAATGAACAAACACGTGTTCCTAGTCCCGCCTGTAGGACTAGCCCATGTGTTGTTTGATGATCACGTTTTCCTGATCATAGGTATGGTTAAGTGTAACACAGATACCAACAGCAGTGGGAGTACATTGTTAGAAAGAACAATGGTACTGAACCGACCCAGTTATTATAAGATGTACTATGAGACGTTATTCCTTGTTAATAGTACTATCTTGAAGTGTAATCTTATGAAGCGAATCCTTAGACCATGAGCGTAAGAGGAGACGAGAAAGGTGGTAGTCATATATGTGGAAAGAATGTCTGAGGACTTGGCGACTCAAGATTGGGAATCGCTCCTCCGAAATAAGGAGAGATATACTCAGGGCCCATCTTGGTATTACGATGTCATCAAATAGTCTGGCCAGACACTTTGTAATGTGAATTACAAGGACATCGGAATACGATACGAGAAAGAGAATGAAAGCGGATCGAGGTTAACGGGTATAGTGATCAAGAGTTGAATCACGAGGATACCGAAAGTCTCACCTCGGGTATTCATAATATCGTGAAGCAATAGGATTGATACTATAAGATATCATAAAGGTATTCGTGCACACACAGGAGCTAATATGGATGTCACGGTCCGCTATTAGTTATTGATCCGAAAGGGTTTCGGAGTCATGTATGTGAGTAATCGAACCTGTCAGGGTCACACGCTAAATATTCTCCGGTCTGAATGGTACTTGATGCATTTGTTATATATATGGTATGTGGTTGAGAGAATGTCCAGAATAGTTTCGGCCACATCGAAATAGTTTCGGTGAAGTATCCGAGTCATTTCGGTGTTATCGGAATAGTTCGAGAGGCACACCGAAATTGATCAGACACTAAATATGAGAGAGAAACATTATCGGAAGTGTTCCGGTATCTTCGGAATGTTCCGAAGTGATTGAAATAGTTTCAGAAATTTTACGGAATTGTTCTGGAAAATTCTGTGATAGAAAATTAAGGTTCTGGACCTTCGTATGAAGTGCCAGAGGAGTGCTGGAGGCCCGGGAGGGTGGGGCAACGACCAACCCTCCTAGGCTGGCCGCATGGGCCTCCTTGGGGCCCATGTGGGTGGCCTCCCAAGACCCCCAAAAGGCAGCCCTCAAGGGCTAGCCGCATGGGCCTCTCTGGGCCCATGTAGGTGGCGCTTAGGGCCCCAAGGGGCCTCCCGGAGGCTGCCCCAAGGCAGACCACGTGGGGGTGGGGGCCTAAGGTTCCCCTGGGTCGGTGGGGGGTGGCCTAGGGTTTCCCCTAGGGCCAACGACCAAAGGGTGGGGCGGCGGCTACCCCCTCCCAAGTTGGTGCCCCCTTTGACCCCTATATAAGGAGGACCCCTCCTCCTCTCTCGACACAGAATAGCCCATTGGTTGGCTCTCTCCTCTCTCCCGCGCTTGCATCTAAGAAGTACTCCGGTACGATTCGTCCGTGACGACGAAGTCCTGCCTGGACGGAGGGCACATACGCGTGCAACGCTGTAGAGGGATCGTGCGTTCGATCCTAAAGGAATAAGAAGGCAGAGCGCTATCCGCTGACGCCTTTAGATCTTCATCAACTGGGCGAAGTTCTGCTCGAGTTCTTCACCAAGTTTATCACCCGTCGGTGAGAATACTATGATCCAACTCGCGGTTTATGTTTCTGCATAGATAGATCTTGGGTGATCGTGTTAGGGCAATTTTTTTTTTGTTTTACATGCACGACCCCCCTCACATAGACCCCGCTGCGCCATCATGGCACGTCTGACATGCCTTTTTATACTCTTTGGTATAGATAAATTATGATATCCTCTTAAAAAAAACCTAGCGAGCGATAGAGGTTCTAAACGCTGGCGGGCCGGCGGTCTTTCTCAAGGATCCAGACGCGTAGCATATGCTGGGGCCTGAATCAAACCAGCCAACTGTCCAGTTCACACACACACACACAGAGAATCAAAGCAACGCCCAAAATTTGAACCGGATCCGCTCCTCCACCACCGCCACGCCCATCGGCGGCGGCCATGGAAGTCGCCCGCGGCCAAGGACCAGGGTTCCTGCCCGCGGATCCGCGCCGGGACATGGCGGCGCTCCGCGTGGCGTGCGGCCGGCGGATCGAGCACGGCCGCGACCGCCAAGCGGCGGCCGCCTCCGCCTTCCGCGACGCCCTCCTCTCGGCCCGCTCGCTCGCGGAGCAAAACGTCGCCCACCGAGGTACGTAGGCGCGCCGTCCTCTCCCTTCGTCCGTGAACAACCCACCCACACACACACACACACACACACTTCCGTTCCCATTTGGGGATTCCTCCGCGCGCGGTTGCCAGTTCATCTGCACCCCACACGCACGGAATTCGCCTGCTACTGCGGTGGGTCCGTGCTTCTGTGCGTTCAGGGACTAATTTGTCGAGCGTGCGGTAGCAATTACTAGCTATCCACTTCACTGATGCTTGCGAATCTCGGTTTGTTTACGCCTGAAATTCCCACTGCCAATCTAGTCTTGGGTGAAGCTTTGTACTAGTACGATTTGCGATTCACTGCTGTTGCAAGGGCGACTGGTCAATTTTACTAATTCATGTATTTCCGGATGACAGAAAAGCTAAACAGGCTAAAGGACCAGCTCAGGGGAGTCGAAGCAGGTCTTGCAGAGGCGCTCTCGAGTAAGCATTTCTGGCATTTGTTCACTGGAGTAGTGGAATGCATATTATACTCTGATTGTTTCTTTTTATTATGAATGCTTCACTGCGTGGAATAGTTGGTTAATGGCACATTTCATATTGGGCTCTTTGTCTTCTATACTGCATTTGACCGAGAGGCTCATGTCTTGTAAATTATATCGGCAGTCCAGCAGAAGAAAGGATCAGAATGTAAGCTCACCAGGGAGTCGATATCAAATGCCACCACAACAAATGAGCAGCTCAGAAGCTTGGTCTCGAATCAGAGAGCTAGAAGAGACGAGTATGCAAATGCTACCTCACACCAGCTTCAAGGTAAAAATTAAAATCTTTATCACGGTTCTAGTAACAATAGTGTTAAGGGTCATAGGATTATCTGACCTATAAACTGCTAAGGAAATTACAAGTGCTTTAGTTGGGTTTAAAGATATAAGTCCTAATAGTGCAGTCTGTGTGTCTCTTTTGGCTCTGAGGACCAATATATTTTTCCCTTGAAATTTGTTGTTATGTTGACGCCAACAAGATTCTCTTGTCTTGGATACCCTGAACCTGAAATATACATTCCTTGATACATCTTCTTTTGATGGCAGCAATCGAAGCTCTTGAAGCTAATTTTGATGCGGCAGGGAAGAAGAACCTAGATGAGGCTATTATGTGGTACAGTAAGTTTCTTGGGTTTAAAGTTGTTGCAGGAGAAGGTAATGGAAGTTTCAGTGACATGTTTCATTAAGTTAGCTTAAGACCAGCGCGTGTGACATTTCCTCTCTTATTTTGAAGGTGTTAAATTTGTCTTCAACAAAGTTGACATGCAAAGTCCTGACAATGAGTATTTCTTCTGCATAAAGGTCAACAAAGATGAATATAGCTGTGAGTTACAACTCTGCCCAATAGTCCTATCGTCTGATATATTATTTGAAAATATCTAGTTATTGAAGTTCTCATTTTGTTGATAACAGTAATTCAATGTGTTCCATTACTGAAAGACTCTGAAGAACTGGTGAAGGATTTGAACTGCACTAACGATCTGTTCAAGTTTGTTAGAATCATGAGATCAAGATTCCAAGCGGCTGCAAGCAAAGGTACTCTCTTAAATCCATATGACATGTTGTCATTTCAAAACTGTACAAGTCCATTTTCTCTGAAATAACATTTACCAAAGTTTGGCGATGTCTTCCTCTAGAGTAATTTGCTGTGTATGTATTGAATATTTACCTCAATTTACACATATTTCCCCGAATTTCATTGTTGCCAGTGACTAACGCATGACTAAGCTAACACATTTTGCTTATTCTCGATCTTATCAAGTGAGCTATGTAAACGACTTTTCTTGGCAATATTATGCTTATTAGTTCATATATGCTTACTTATGTTCAACGAAAATAATGAGCTACATAAATCTTTGTTCTGCAGTACCACATGAAGTTCTAAATACATTTTTTTATACCCTTTATGGAGAGTTCGATTTGTACTGTCTGCAGGGGCTCATCCTGCAATTTCATTGTGCATAGACACATCATCCACGATGATTTCATCGCCACCGGCTATGTCAGTTGATACCACAAGCGAAAGCACCACCAATCAAAGCCATTCTCGAAACCGGTCAAAGAATCAAGATGCTCATGCAAAGAGAGGGGCTCGTTCCCAGTCAACAAGATCTCCCCTTAGAACACCATCTAGCACGCGCCGCTCCCCACGTTTCGTGGTATGTACACCATCTCGCTGTATTCCCAGGTGGTTATTAAACAACGCAATATTAGTGCTAAAGTAACGATGTGGATGTTCCTTTGGCAGGCTGCAGAAGCAGGAAATAAGCCTTAGGCACATCAAACACCACTTGAGCTTTGGCAAGCTTGCCCCTGAGGTTTGTTTACGATCAGATCGACCATGCTCTAGCTATGTGGCGCGCTAGAGCTCCATGCTCCATGTCCTGTGTAAGCGCCTCCACCCTCCCAGCGACTAGATTTAGCCTGGATAATCGACGACTGCGTCTATAGTGTTATGTAACAACAAGCATCATAGTTCTAGGAATACATGTTTCACAATTAATGTGCTCATTGTAGGAATACCCCTGAGTTGGAACAGGGGAAGTTCCATCTCGAACTTGCCCTTGCATCCGCCTAACGACGGCGGCTCTCATGACCTGTACATTGTAGCGTTATACATTATGTTGGTTGCAGCTGGGTGATAATGCATCAAATAAATCCCCCGCGAGCATTGTAGGTGTAGGCAGTTTGGTTTCGCTCTCTGCTATGAGATTGTAGTGTTGTTACACATTCTGTTATTGGCAGTTTCCCATGGAATACTCTGTGTACATTCTTGTTTTATGTGACCATAATAATTTCTAGTATTGCAAGCACGGTCCTCCTATTTTTAACTCCGCTGAGTTTAGTTGTTTGATTTCTGTACAAAGCTGTCATCAATAGAAGATTGCAAATTTGTCCAACGCTGTGTGTACATTTTTGACCATCCCAGACTATTTTTTACTGGGATAACTCCGTGAAATCCATTACCAGAAGATGCAAGGATAAGGTCGAGTTTATTGTCCGGGGGAGCCCATACAAGTTGGTTTTATTGCAATTGATCCATCTTAGAGCATCTACAGCATCAACATGACCTTATGCAGTGCTGGAGGTAAAAATACTTGTCCAGCAGCCCTTAGGACCTGCAGGCTTAACAAAGTTAGCCTTGTACAGTTATTTTCTTTTTCTCTGAGCTTTTTCTTAGCTCTGCTATCACCCTCTATGCTTCATCTTCTTGATGGTTTCTTCTAATATACAATGGCGTACACTTAGCCGTGTGTTGAGAAAAAAAAACCCTTATAATAGGGATTCCCCGGCCACCTAGACAATTTTTTCATAATCTAAGTGTAATAAAAAGTTATCTAGCTACTCTGTTGTAAAAAATATGAGTAGTTTGTTCTGTGTGCCAACTGATTACTGCACTTTTTGTGTGGATAAGCAAGCTAGAGTTTTTTCTCACGTGGACGTGGACGTACGGTCACACTGGTCTGTACCATCGCCTAAGTCAATCAGAGCCTAGGAATGTGAAATTGGTGTTATACACAGGAATACTACAGAAACAAGTGCATGGGAGTAATTGTCTACCCAGCAGTCCAGCACCGACCTCAGAAGAATGAAGAATGACTTACTACTCATCTGGCCAATGCTTATCAATACGTACTGCTAGTTAGCGCATTCATGTGCGCAGCGCCTCTTGGCAATATCAAATAATTAATCCAAGTTCAGAATTCCTTTGTTTAGAGAAAGTAGAAGGTTTACATATTTCTATGCCTGGGGTGCATTTTGTTTTTTAATTTTTCACCAAAATAGAAGGCATATGAGTGAGTCTACTGACCACCATGACGACTCTATCTCCATTGCAAGCGAGTAAATGGACACCAATGCAGAAGACAAATTTGATCGCTGCATTTTGGAGAGGAGATGAGGGAAGAAGGGGAAATTGTGTTTCGGTTTCTTAATTTACTCAGAAGGAAAGAGAGTTCTTAGGGGTAAAATTTTGGAAATTTTTTCTCACGCATGACCACCTTAATCGTGTGGCAACTGCCAAGAGATTTATGTCCTAAGCATGAGAAGAGCGGTATGTCTTTTACCCCTCGAAATGGAGCCAAATGCCCCTGCTTCTGCATCGAATTATGCATGCGGGTTTTATTACTTCATTTCAAAGTCAGGTCACAAACAAGATGTTCTTGGTACCTCCATGTACTATTCCGTACTATTCCACACTCCATCCGATAAAAACAAGTTGGTGGAATAGATATCTGACAGAACTGATATGTCGTTGCAAACATACTCCCTTTGTCTGTAAAATAAGTGTACTTCTATCTTTTGTCTTGAGTCAAATAATTTAAATTTTGACCAAATTTATATGGAAATGTAACATCATTCATTGCACTTTATTGTTATCACTAGATCATTTTTAAAATGTAGTTTCATAATACACGAATTTGATATCATATACTACGTATGTTACTACTGTTTTCTGTAAGGATGATAAAGTCTATGAAGTTTGAATCAAGAGGAGAACTAGAAGTACATTATTTCGAGAACGGAGGGAGTAGCTGGCATATGTCTGCTTTGGTGTCGAACTTTGATGAATAGTAGTACTAGTACTAGGACACTATTCTTCTAGAACATCAATTAATTAACTTGACTGTTGCTGTCTCCATCCGTTGATAATTGAAGCGGTACCTCTAGTGTACTAATAGTAGACCATTAACTTATTTTTTTAATACCTTGAAAAAAATCTGAAAAAAATTCAACAACACTCATCCAACATGTATACCATGTCACAAATTTTGGAGCTCAAATACGGTCCATAGCTCAAGAAAATAAACCAAATTATATTGTAAATAGTACTATTGTTTTGAAGAACTAGCACAGTGGCCCTCGCAAATGCGAGGGCATCGTTTTCATTGTTTTGAAACAATCAATAGGAAGATATTCTAATTTCATGGATATTAGATAATGCGATAAGATATAATACAGTTGTATAATCTTGAAGTAAAAAAACACTTGTCCTCGCTAGTAGGTAGGCCTTAAGCATCGACTATTTATTTTTTGTGACCTTGCCATTATTTATTCCTCTCATTTGCTAAACCAATTAATAAGTGAGACATATAGATTAGCATATTCCCCACGATGACCATTATATCATTATTAAATACAAATATTTACTACATGACACAGTTATTTTCTTACGTTTGCCGAAACACATCGTCTAATTATGTCTTTGTCATGTACCATTATAATTATCTAGCACATTTGTCAGAACACATCGCATGGCTAAACACGAAAAGTTTATCACTTTTCTCCCGGATGATAATGCTATAACCATTTTAGAAACAATCCGCGAATGTGCTATGTCAAATGTGCCACAAATTGTAATGGTACCCAAGAGAGAACAACCGAACGATGTGTTTCAGTAAACGCCGGAAAATAACATTGTCATGCACCAGTTTTTTCCCTTATTCAATATGTCAACACACAAATAATATAAATATTTTGTGACATTCTAATTTTTCGGAGGCTGCTGACTTGCTGGTTAAATCAAGCGTGATATATAATCAGGGTCTCATGGGTTTTCTAGTTAATATCTAAACTATGAAAAAATATGTCTCGTATAGGTGAAATTTTGGCGAAAATTATTACTAAACAGGGTTCTCGGAATATTAATATTTTATTTATAGTTTGTACTCAAATTAAATATACAAAATTGTTTTGTGATGATTTTGTATATACAACCATGCACATGCATGCATAGATCAGTATACTCTACCAGGTAGATATGTCACGTTATATATTTTTGTTGGCCTCTATTTCAATTTAATTTCATCTACCAAATATGAATTATTATAAATATTTTATTGAATGCACAAAATCTGAACATAGTTAAAATTGAATTCAATAATGGAGCCTGTACTTTCCTTCCACTTCTAGTTATAGATGTCTTGATCATATGTAGGTTGACACTAACGTGCTTACATTTTGTATACGACGGGGATTTTTGTTGGTGCAAAATACATGGAGAAATCACGTTCTAGCTAGCCTCTTATTTTCATGCTCACGTTCTAACAGCTAGCATGTCTATTTTTTTTGGCATGTGTTTGTTTGGTAGATTTGCGTAATGCTAGATCCCAGATTATGGCAGGGACTGTTATTGCCCATATTTTTTTTATCGGACGTGCTTGATTCCAATTTTTCTACAACAGATAGCTAGAGTCCATCTTGGATACGTATTCCTTAGCTGGAATTGCTTCGCACACGTCCTCATTAAACAATTACAGGAGTCCGAGTAAAAAAAGTGCAGGCATACCAAAGCTATATAAGTTTGAACGTGGCAAAGACAGACTACACGTTACATAATCTTGAAACGTGACATCTTTTTACGTAACATTTGTCGTCCTTAAATCTCATCCGTTAATATTATGATCATTGATCAAGGAAGTATATATTTTAAGCCTATGTGGATTAACCTGGTGTCTTCGTTAAATTCTCTTATTTTGATTTTAGTATATAATAGATGAATAGTACCATTCTTCTAGAACATCCATTAACTAATCGTCGCAAGTGTTGCCTCCATCCGTGAATGATTGACGTGGTGAAAGCTGGGTTTCATTTATGAAATGGAATAGAGGAGGTGTCTTCCTGTGAGTTAAAAAAAATGATTGACGTGGTACATTGACGTCAACTCCACGTTAGCTTGTATGGGCGTCCAAACTCCATTAAACAGTTTACGATGTAGAAAGAGGACAGATCTCGGATGCCATCACGAACATTGGCAGTATATATATTTCGCCTTCCTGTCCAACTGAGTGATAACCTCCATCAATTGCCTTTCTGTTGACTACCTCTGATCTCGATTCCATCGACGCTGAGCACTCGGTGACATTCTGGGATCCTGCTGTCCAGGGCTTCTCGGTGGTGTCTGCGGCGACTCATTCGGCTGGAGCACCCCGTCCTAGAACTCCGGTGAGAATTTGTCCTGACCAACTAATTAAGTAATGGAATTGGTAGCAGTAGGTAGAAAATCTAGTGGATTCGCCAAGTTAGTTACTCTCTTCGATTCATATTAAGTGTCCCTGATTTAGTGCTAAATCATACTAAATCACCGACAGTTAATATAGAGGATGGGAAGGACTACTTAGTTCTTCATGTGCATGCCGAGGTACTTATTCAAATTTCAAAGAGCAGTTAGTTAGGAATATTTCTCTTCATGCACAGATAGCTTCAAAGAGCAGTAGAATGCTACTGTTTTTTCTCACACAAAAAAAGGTGCAAGGTACTCACGTAAGAGATCAATTTGGCCCTTAATCGACAGATTTCTGAGTCTTTATCCTCAATAATTTTCCGAGCAGATCAGGCAAGGCCGCTGCCAAGGGGGCGCAGAGCAGCCGTGACCACTGACGAGTAACCATGGAGTTGAAAGATCTGACGCAGCGACTACCAGAGGATGTGCTCGTGGCCGTCCTCCGCCTCCTCCCACCGCACAGCCTAGCGGCGGCTCGCTGCGTCTGCAAGGTATGGCACGCTGCCATCGACACTCGTCGTCTGATGGATCTCTTCCCGCCCTCGCTGGCTGGCATATTCATCAAATTCTTTGACCTCGACACCCCTGAGTTCTTCTTCCGCCCCGTGAGAGGCACAGACACCGCAGTCAGCGGCAAGCTCCACTACTTGCCCACGGACGAGCCTAGCATCGTGGACGATCACTGCAACGGCCTCCTTCTGCTTCACAAGGCATCATACGTGGTCAACCCTGCCACACGACGCTGGGCGCCCATGCCACCAGCGCCATCTAGGCTTGAAAATGGTTGTCCTTGGCCTGATGCCGCTGTTCGTGATCGCTGCTATATTCTGTTTGACCCTGCCGTCTCACCACACTATGAGGTGTTGAGAATCCCGTCGCTTCCATGGCGCACCATTGAGATTGAGCTGCAACTGGAGTGGCCTCCATCGCCATTTGCTATGCATGTCTTCTCTTCAACAAGAGGAAACTGGGAGGAGAAGTCGTTTGCTCGGCGTGGGGATGCCATCGGGACGGTCGCCCATCTGCAGCAGCTTGAGAAGCGGTCTGTGGTACCACATCTCTCTGCCTACTGGCGTGGAGAACTTTACGTGCTAACCCAATTCGTTACAAGGTATGATGGAACTAATACTAGTATTATCTTACTTGAGTTTTTTTACTTAACATGGCCAAGTACTGTGGTTTACTGATGTCATTTTATTTTGATTTTGTTTTCGCCAGAATATCCTTATCAAACAACACGTACCAAGCAATTAAACTTCCCGTAGATGTTGGTCCGCTCCATCAAGAGCTTCATCTTGGAAGGTCGGAACATGGGGTTTACTTTGCATCGTTTGATCCTCAGTGTCGCCTTCTAATCTGGATCCTCAACGAACTGCATGGCGAGATGGAGTGGGTGTTGAAACATGATAACAAACTTGATAATATGCTGTCACGCGGAAGATATGATCCTCAATTTCGAGGACCCTGGGTTATTGAAGATATCAACTACAATTCCAATCATTCCACTTCTACCATTGATATGGAAGAAGTAGAAGAAGATGAACTTGAATGGAACTCGGACAATGAGAATACTCTTGACACCAGATATAGAGTTGGAAATCACTACAATGGAATCATTTCATTACTTGGATTTCATCCTTACAGAGAAGTTATGTTTCTGAGTGCATCATTCACGAGAGGATTGGCCTATAATATCAATACTTGGAAGCTTGAAGATTTGGGCAACATCTACCCCAAAGATTATTCTTCCATGAATATGTTTGTAGAACAATCTTTTCCGTACACACCATCTTGGATTGGGAATCTACCTGGTAGCGTTTAATCTAAAGTTGATATGGAGTAGTAATGACAAGTCATATAGGTTGCTTATTCATATATATATATAAATATATATATATATATATTTTTGTTTTGAAATATTGATTATATAGGTTGCTTATTCAATGCCCACCATCGTGGAGTATTTTTGATCGGCTTGAATGTAACGCACATCTTCAGTTCTCATTATTTTTTCTCAATGTAATCCACATATAATATATCTAGAAGATTCTCCGCGTGTTGCGGCGGGAATTAGTAGAAAACTATTTGAGATAGTAATGTCTATTTTTTTTATATTAGAATCAGAGGAGGGTAGACATTAAAATTCACAACGGAGATTAACAACTTGTCCAAAAATCTATGATTCATTTCATATTATTTAGAAAATACAGATATGTTCATTCAATAAAATTTTGAGGCAGTTTCAATCAATCTTTGTGAGTAGTGTAAAACACTAATTGTTACTAGTATAATAACATTTTTAAAGCGCATAAACGCACTGGAAATGATAAACATCAAAGTGGGCCAACAACCCATGTCAGCCCGTTAAACTTGAGCCCATCTGCTGAAATTTCCATTTCAAAAAAGGA